>NC_072737.1:109949708-110216457 GCF_026930045.1 Uloborus diversus | reverse complement strand
CTCATCTAACGTTTGGCTGCTGCTGGATCTTCTGAACTAGTTAATTCTATTTTTATTTGCTCAATTTCGAAAAACGTTTCGACCCTCAATAACAGACACTGGAAAATTTGATGATACCCAGTAACAAACAGGATGAAAAAAGGATGAGTAATGGATAAAATTCTTTTTTTCTCTTCAAAATGGGCAAAAGTTCTTTATTTTTAGAATTAAAGCCCTATTAAATTCAAATGAACATGAAACACCAGCAACATTTTTTTATGATTTAACAATGTGCTAATAAAGCATGATATTCAAAATAAATAGCGGTTTTCTTTTCTTTACTAATAATAAAGCTGAAAGTCTGTCTGTCTGGATGTCCGGAGGATGTCTGGATGTCTGTAGGATCACTGTGACGCGCATAGCGCCTAGACCATTAGGCCGATTTTCATGAAATTTGGCACAAAGTTAGTTTGTAACATGGGGGTGTGCACCTCGAAGCGATTTTTTAGAGAATTCGATGTGGTTCTTTTTCTATTCCAATTTTAAGAACAAAATTATCATTCGAGTTAATTACGAAATTATCATAACGTGGAACCGTCACATGGGTACAAACCAATTGGCGAAAAAATTCACCATACATAATTTGTAAGTATACAGGTAAACCAAAAGACCTTTTAATTTTTCTATTACGGGCAAAGCCGTGCGGGTACCTTTAGTTATGTCATAAAGTGCAATGATCTTTTATGAACATTACAAAAAAAAAAAAAAACCTCTTGCAGTCGACAAAATGTCTGTTATCAGTTAGTTCTTATATATAAATCAATCTGTTTAAATTGAAATAGTATCTGAACGAGCATTCATCATAGAATATTTTCTTCCGTTTATGGAAATAATATTATTCCGATAAAAATTCGTCTTTTTCGAGAGCAAATCTATATTTTCAAAGCCATCCCAAGCTTTTGTAGTTTTCTCAAATATATATCAGTATGGAACAACAACAAAAAAAAAAAAAAAAAGAATCTATCCTAGAGAAAAAAAAAAGGAACAGAAATAAAAAGCAAAGAATAAAGAAGAATGCTGCGTAGAGGCATTTGTAAAAAAAATCCGCCACCTAGCAGCGCACTATGGCAATAAATCACTTGAGACGGTTGGCGTTAAGAATATTTGAAAGAGCTGTCAATATATGTATTGTGTCTGCAATAGATAGAGCAGTGCCATTTGATGAAAGGATGAAACATTGAGGAATCTATTCAGGTTGCAGTTAACATTTAGGAAAGACAAATAGTAAATGAAAAATTGGAATTATAATAATGATGATATTTCGTTTGTTTGCATTGATGTTACTTGATTTCGCTGCAGTTTGTATTAAATAATACAGAATGTAACGCTTCGTTTCATCTACGTTAATTTTAACTGATAGGGATTATAGTTCACATTAAACTGGATCTGTTAGACCTTTTCTTTAGAATCAAGCAAAAACAAGTTAAAAAAAATAATGTAATTGATGATGATTTACGCATGATATGATTGTAATGATTGTGATATGAAGGAACTTTTTTTTCAAGTTTTTATAACTGGACGAAAATTTAAAATATGCCACATTATTCATTATTCCTGCATTAACAATTGTGAAATAAAAACCACAAAATTTTGTAAATAACAATGTTACAATTTGCTGAAAAGAAACTTTTTTGAAATTTAATTTCCAAAATTTTTTTGCACTATCTCATGAACGAATGTATGGAAGGGAATGTTGGGCAAAGTGAAATAGTTAACCAGTCAAATGTATCTTTAAATTGAGGGAATCATTAAATCGGGTACCTTAAAATCGAAGTTATACTGTAGTTCAACTCGTGATCAATTATGCACGCAAAATTGTTTTCGAAAGATAAATTCGTTTGACCTACATTCTAACACGCAGTTAGTTTCGTTTTTGTCTACTTATGAGCGTCGGTGGTATAACGGTTAGCATAGCTGCCTTCCAAGCAGTTGACCCGGGTTCGACTCCCGGCCGACGCAGCTCTTTTTTGCGTTCCTTTCCAAGCTCATGCAATTAATAAGTCAAGAAAATAATTTGAATACATTTTTTTTTTTTTTCAACCTTGCTTAGTACTTGCATTTATCGAATTGACGCTGCAATTTGGGATTTCAGAAAAGTGAATATTCGCAACTCCGATAAACTATAGGAGGCGCTGCAGTAATTGTTTAATGGCGGATGAAAAAGGTAAAACAAACAAACGCCGTAACTTATAACTTGCTTGACGCTTAGTGAATGACAGTAATTTTTCATCATGTTTGTGGGAAGCTTTCTCTTCTATTGTTCTGAAATTACATCACACCATAAACTGCCTGAAGCCTGAAATTTACCCCAAAGAAAACGCGTGGAATGGAATGTTTTACCATTTTCCTTAGTATTATTAATCACCGCAAGGTAGCGTATTAGAACTCTGGAGTTGTGAATAGATGAAAGCTTCGTGACACACATGAAAGATAGATGTAACATGTTGAATATAATGTATAATTAAGTATTGAACCAGGCAGGGCTTGTCACATGACCATCGCCTATTTTTTTTTTTTTTTTTTTTTTTTGAAAAAATTACAGTATTTACAAATCAGAGGCATATTAAATATCCCAAATGGACTTTGCAAGAAAAAAAAATTTTAGCTAGTCTTCTAAAATTCTGCACAAAATCGACCATTTTGGAAAAAAAAGCAGCAAAACGCTCGATTTGAAATGGACACTATTTCAAAAGTATTTAACTTTTGAATAACTCTCTTTTCTAAAAATAAGTAAGGACCTATATATCATCTAGACATTGTTTATGAAAATTTAGTTGGGTTTATTGATAAAGAAAAAAATATTTTGTGTGGTGAAAAAACTGCATTTTTATCGATTATACTATTTTTATGTCCATGAAACAAAAAAGTTTTTTTTTTTTTTTTGCTTAACAGAGATGGCAGTTTAAAGCCCTTATATGATAGTTTCATAACATATTATATTATAATCCTTCGATTCATACAACCTTGGAAATAAAATTTGAAATTTTCAAAAATTAACGATTTTGAAAGAGAGATTACTCAAGAAACTCATATTTAAAAAAATCTGAAAATTGGCTCATTTTATCCCCTTCTAATGCTTAACAAGTGGATATGCATCAAATCCTGTGTTTTATCTCCGAAAAGGTTTTATGATTTTTTGAAAGTAACTTTATCACCCATGGCATACATGTAAAATGAAAATTTCTAATAATTTCGTTTACTGAAATTTTGATAGATTAATGCTTTATAGTTACAATAATAGTGTTCTTTATCAGTGTATTTCGTTTTCGTTACTTCATTTTATTTACTCTCTATTTGTGTCAGAAAAAAAACTTTCAGTATGTTTCAATAACAATTTACCTTACAGTATTACATAAAAATTATATTGTAATTTTCACAAATAGAGCAAACAAATATTTAATTTTTTTTTTTTTTTTTTGAGAACTTTATACTGTATTAAAAATAACTAACATTTACAATTTACAATTTCAACATTTGATGCTACTGTTGAGAGATTTGTTCGAAATCACAGGAATGAATTGAAATAAACTGTATATTAAAGAAACAAAAATTAGTGTTATAGTAAGTGTATACTTATGAGTTTATATAATGTATACAAGAACTGTTAAAAATACTGTGATGATGTATTATGGGAATAATGGTATATTGTGGAAGAAGAGAAACGAGTGGAAGGCCCACATAAAATTTAGGCCAGAGGGTCGACTATGGCTTGATCGGGTCTTGGTAATTTTGTGTCAAAAATAGTTCAACTTATGATCGATTATGCAGGCATCCAAGCTAAATCGTTTTCGAAAGATGTGCTCTTTTGACCTATTTTCTGACATAGAGTTAGTTTCGTTTTCAACGCGTTCGGAGCGTCGGTGGTATAACGGTTAGCATAGCTGCCTTCCAAGCAGTTGACCCGGGTTCGACTCCCGGCCGACGCAGCATTTTTGCTCACTTTCAAATACAGTGTTAGCACGAAAGATTATCCCGGTTTTAAAATTTTATATTTCATAAACTATTAACTATTACACTTAAATAAAGACAAAATATCGAAGTTTCTTATCACTCACAAATGTTTGTTGGATGCGCCTTTCGTCACGCGATACACATCTTACATGCATTTTGGTGTGTTTCAGTGCCAATTTTTGTAGTGCTACACATATGCGATCTTTCAGTTCTTGCAATGTTGCATGCAATGGCGGTGTAAAAACGCTGTCTTTGACGAAACCTCATTAAAAAATTTGTATGTAGTTAGGTTTGGGCATCTGGGTGGCCAAAGCATAAAGGGTAAATCATCATCACATGCACGGCCAATAAAGCGTTGCGGAACGTCAGGGGTGCCGCGAAGGAAGGGGGGAGTTAAAACACCCCACAGAGGTCTTGGTTTTAACATTGTTGTCAATCCCATTGCTGTTAATACGCATATATATATATGAACTGTAGTGACTAAAAAAACCATACAGAAGGGATTTCTGGCCGCACTAGTGCGGTACGTGCACGATTAAGCTGTTACTTTCATTCGAAAAAACGTGTACAGTTTATTTTTATTTTTATGTATCATTTACAGTGGTAAGTTTAATAGTTTATTAAACATAAATTTTTAAAATAGGGATACTTTTTATGCTAACTCTGTATTTAAGAAAGGAATTTCTTCCCTTGAGGTTTCTTTTTTCTTTTTTTCATGTGAGTTATTACTTGGTTTCACCTTGACCCAAACCACGAAATTATATTAACTCAAACGTTGTGGGAAAAGAAACCCAAATGTAAGCAACTGTCGATCAGGTAAAATCACACCTCCTATTCAAGGAACGCGGTAGTAATTTTCTTAATTACGATATAATTACTCAAACACCCTACACTAGAGTTGAAACAAAACCATTTTTGTGCACATAAAACCGATTTGTCTCAAATAACATTCACACGGAAGAAAAAAAAAAAAGACTGGTTCTCCCGCGGATATAACTCATACCAGTATAAGTCGTTTGATTCTTCACACAAATATCAGTTCTGGGCATATACGCTCCTAAAAATTAAAGTTCTAGTATCAACTTGATCCTGTATCGACTGTACTCTGTCTTCCTTACCAGCTCCAACTCAGTCATAGTTGGACCGAAGGAAAGGGAAATCCACCAGGAACTCTGCATTAGTGTGAACTGCTAAAGAGCGACTACGAGACATTCGAACCATGGATTTTCCAAGCAAGAATGTTCAACATGCAGGGGAATGTGGGGCAAAGTGAAATAGTTGAGCAAAGTGAAATGGTGAAACATTTTCTCGGCTTTTAACGCCACCTATCTAGTATTATTTTAACTATGCAATTACGCGTGTAGTCTATTCCATTCAAGAAAAAATTACCTCTGAAAATCAAAGAATATGAAAAAACAAGCAATGTTCAAAAATTGATACGGATATTGAAAAATTTTGTTTGAAGTCAAACATTATTTTTTGGTATTATTAAATGATAAAGCTCTTATAATTAACATTTTAAATAATAATTGTGACCTACTAATGTTCTGTATGCTATTTATTTGTGCAATATTAAGATTATTTGTATTTTAAATGCTTTTTACAGTTAGTCAAGTGCATGTAGGGCAAAATGAAATAGTTCATTTCATTTACTTATTCAGTCTCTTATCAAATCACTTGCGTATTCATTTATTAATTAGTTCATTTACATTCCTTCATTGAATAACTCCCTTATTTATACATACGTACATACGGTCGTCACGAGAAAACTCGTTGTAATTAACTCGGAGATCGTAAAAATGGATATTTCGGGTGTCTCTACCTTCCTAGGCATATATATTCACGTGTAGTCGGATCGGGAAAAAAACGAGCTGATGTGTGCATCACATGACTTCCTTTTACTCAAATTTAATGTTATTTTCCCATTATTGGCAATTTTAATGTGATTCAATAGTTTACTCTCTAAATATCACCAACAGTGGCCAAATCGAAACCACATTTAAAAAAAAAAAAATCGATAAATTTGTCGCCAAGTTGGCGACCAAAAGACTGGCGATATATCACCAAGTGTCCACCAAATTATAACACCACTTGAGTTTACATCGAAATTAACAATGATTTCCCTCCAAAAAGGGGCAAAAGACCCCCTTAGGAACATCCGAATGCAACCAAAAGGGAAGGTGCACAACTAGAGCCCACTAGGAATCCACGTACCAAATTTAAACTTTCTAGGACATACCGTTTTTGAGTTATGCGAGATACATACACACATACGAACATTCATACGTACATACAGACGTCACGAGAAAAATCGTTGTAATTAACTCGGGGATCGTCAAAATGGATATTTCGGATGTCTGTCGTTTCTAGGCATATATCCACGTGTGGTCGAGTCGAAAAAAAAACTCGACATTCATTCGGGGGTGAGAAAAATAGAAATTAAGGCCGATTTTTGAGTGAAAATTTTTTCGCGAATACAATACTTCATTTTTTGTAAAAGGAAGTAAAAACTCAATATTTGTTCGGGGGTGAACAAAATGAGAATTAAGGCCGATTTTTGAGAGAAAATTTTTTCGCGAATACAATACTTCCTTTTACAAAAAAGGAAGTATTGTATTCGCGCAAAAAGTTTCACTCAAAAATTGGCGTTAATTTCCATTTTTCTCACCCCCGAATGAATGTTGAGTTTTTTTTTTCGACCCGATCACACGTGGATATGTGCCTAGGAACGTACAGACACCCGAAATATCAATTCTGACGACCCCCGAGTTAATCACAACGAATTTTCTCGTGACGTCCGAATGTAAGTATGTATGTGCGTATGTGTGTGTGTGTGTATGTATCTCGCATAACTCAAAAACGGTTTGTCCTAGAAAGTGGAAATTCGGTAGTTAGACTCCTAGTTGGGTCTAGTTGTACATCTTTCCTTTTGGTTCCATTCGAACGTTCTTAAGAGGGTCTTTTGCCCCTTTTTTTTTGGGGGGGGATCTCTGTTAATTTCGCTGTAAACTCAAGTTGTGTTATAATTTGTAGGACACTTGGCGATATATCGCCAGTCTTTTTGATCACCAAGTTTTTTCCCGTAATTGGCGATTTTTTTAAAATTTGGTTTTTAATTTGTCCACTCTTGGTGATATTTAGAGAGTAAACAATTGAATCACATTAAAAATTGCCAATAATGAGAAAATGACATTAAATTGAAGTAAAAGGAAGTCATGTTATGCACATATCAGCTCGTTTGTAAAAAGAAGTAAACACATTTAAAAAATTCCAGGTTTTTTTTTTTTTTTTGGAGGTGCAAAACTGACAGCCAAAAGTAAAAATAATGTTTCAATGCAAGTTTCATTGCTAAAATACTTTATTCTTTCTTTATGTACCGTAATTTTCAGAACGAATTTCCAATTTTTTAATTTTGTAAAAAGTAAGTTATCTTAACTATTTTCACTTTGCACCACATTCCCCTACTCTGGATATTTGGCGAGGTCGGTGTCTCAAAAACCAGAGAGACATGGTACAGAGAAACACATTAAACGGGAATTGCAATAGGTCAATTCCTACTATATATATGAGCCCAGGTAAAGCGGTTTCACTGCATAGGCCCTCGTTCGAACGTAATGAGGGTCCAAAGTTTCTAGTTTATTTTCAGAAAAGCAATGGTTTTTCCTTTGAAATTAAACTTTTTTTTACTCTTTTCTTGATATTACATTACAGTATCACCGAACTGTATGCATTCACAGTATAGTATAAATTCCACCGACCCTACGTTTGTACTAACAAGAGACAAGACAAATGTTAAGAAAGCAAATACTAGGTCAAAAATTTCAAATTGCAAAGAAAACGCTACTGAAGTTCCGAAGCCAAACAAGCAAATTTCGACCCTCCTTGCAGGTGAACTAGACCGTTTACCCTCAAACTATTTTACCGGGGCTCATATCTAGTACAAAATTTACCTAAATCCAGAATTTTATCCAAATTCTAGAACCTCAAGTTTTTGTCGTCTGAACTACACTCATTTGCAGGACTCCAGAATTGCAATGGCGTCTTTATTGGAATTTCAAAACTTTCAGACAATATCTATCCTCCTAACACATTCGGCTTCTCTTGTCAGTACAACGAGGGGGGGGGGTTCTATGTTGTGAAAGCGAATTGGCACATACGCAATGCAAATGCAAAAAAATTTTATTTAAAAAAAAGTTTAATTTCCAAGGAAAAACCATTGCTTTTCTGGTCTTTTACTTTAAACCCTCGTTGCAGCCACGGCATATGCAGTCAAACCGCTTTACCTGGGTTTCATATCTAGTGCAAACTGACCTCCTAACTCCAGAATTTCATCCAGATCTGTGACCCTCAAGGTCGCGCCGTTTGGTAATTAATTACTGAGTAGGAAAACCATACTTAGTGCATTGGTGCCCAATCTACAGTCTGCGGGCCGTATACTGATCGTGAGGCTCATCCAAGTAGCACTATGTTACGCTCAATGTTACGAATCGAAAAACAATGTTCTGGAACTTTCCAATTTACAGATCATCTTCATTCAGCATTATGAACGATTGTTGCATTTGGAACCAATCAGTCAGAAATTCGTTTTCCAAAAAAAACAAATACAAAGTGCGTAATAATAAAAAAAAAATTTATTGCAATGATAACAATAATTCTTGGTTTGTCATTTTCGCTACTTTTCTGTATTTCCCCATGTTGTCTAGAAAAAATATAAATACGAAAAATGTTTTATGACTTCTGGCCCGTGAAATTAATCTGAATATGACTTTCAGCCACCCCGTAGAGAAATGTTAGCTACTTCTATGTTAATAAAAATCTAAATAAGTAGCAATCGAAAGAGCACAGTGAGGCATGTTTTTTGGCGCATAAATATTTTGCCCTCGGCTCCCCGTTTTGGAAGTAAGATATCCTAAAGTCTCCAGACATTTTGTAAAAAAAATAGTCAAATGCAGCGAGTTTTGGTACGAAATGGTAGACATCTTTTATACATTGCATTGACAGATGTCCTGTCACATGCAAACCGGTGAAGTCACACAGTATTTCTATTTCTCGCCAAATCTTTAAATTTGGCGAACATTCTTAAAATTTCGGTAGACTTTTGGATCCTATGACAGTATAACGAAGAGAAGAGAGAGAAAAAAAAAAAAACAGAATGAAAGAGAAAGGAGAATAAAGAAGAAGAAAAAGAAAATGCCTCAATCTAGTAGAATAAAGAACTCCTTGTAACTGAACATAGAATGTGTTTTATTTATAAATATTTCTCAGTTACACATTGCATTGACATATGTCCTGTCACATGCAAACGGTGAAGTCGCACGCTATTTCTCGCCAAATCTTTAAATCTGGCGACTATTCTTAAAATTTCGGTAGACTTTTAGATCCTATGTCAGTATAACGAAGAGAGGGGAAAAAACAGAATGAAAGAGAAAGGAAGGAAAATAAAAAAGAAAAAGAAAATTCCTTAATTTAGTAGAATTTAGAAGTCCGTGTAACTAAACACAGTATGTGTTTTATTTCTGTACTTCGGAGGGATACAAAACTATGTCCATTTACATAAATTCACATTAGAGTAGTTTTAACCACATGGTGTTCTATCCCTCTAAGTTGAAAGTGAACTTGGTGTTCTTTTAAAATGCGTTATATCCATTAATTTATAGAGCATGTCCATAAAACAAAGGACATCGCGGTAAAAAAAAAAATAAAAAAAAAAAAAACTTCAGTGTATCAGTAATTTTTTTCTTCCATATGAGGTAAAAAAGACTTTATTTTTTATAAAACTATGCAAAAAAAGTTATAGGCATATTTTTTGTAAGTTTTATAGGCAAATTTTGACAACACTACTCAGTGCCCATGTGTCGTTGTATAAGCGGTTCTAAAAATTAATAATTTTTTTAATTAGGGAATTGATTGTTATGTATACAATAGTATTTTTTATTGAAATTTAGTTTACATAGGAAGAGATTAGACCAACAAATAAACTTTAAACTGTTATAATTGTATTGTAACAATTGTTTTTAAACTAAGCTTAATACTAATGTATTATATTTGAATAAAAGTGCTACATCATCGATACAGAAATATTTCTAAATGTCACAGCTTCATGGAAATTTCAGAGCTATCACCATTTGACTTGCACAGTCATGTTATAAAGATTTATATTTGAGTAATACTTCTTTTAAATTCAGAAGCTGTAGCAGGTGTTTATCAACAACCTTTTTCTTACAGTAAAGAAGGGAAGTAAAGGAGAGAATCACTTCTAGCAGAACATGTTCTAAACTTGTTGGCTGCAACTGGAAAACGGGTTTTTGAAGAATATGACAAATAATTGTATCACGAGAAGATAGACACATTGAAATTGAAAACTATAGGAGCAACTGTCAAGATTCAATCAGTAAAACATTGGAAATAGCCTGTCAATGTGGATAAAAATTTATTATTCCCATGAGAAAGGAATAAAGTATTTAGCGCACTAGATGTAGTAAATGCAAGCACTTTTTATTTCATTAAATACATAAAAATATAGCTTTTAAAACTTTATAAGTGTACTTTTCTTGTAATTTAAATACAATTTTAAAATTAAAAAAAAAACATATGCTAATTTTATTTTTAAGGAGAAATAATTTATAATTGCAGCAATTTATTGTAAATGTAACATCAGACACAAAATCTTTGTATCATCAGTCACGGCTGTTAAATAATTTTTACATTTTCAGTTTTTAAGTTTTTTTAATAAAACGAAGTGTTTTGATCAAGTCTAAAATCTCTATTTTAAGGAGAAAAAAATCTGTTTAGATTTTACGTTATTAGTTTGAAGAGAATTTCAAATTATATATAAGTCACTTTTCTCAATGTCTCTTCTGCGTAACATCAGTCACGTTTTTTTATTCTCCTTAATTTCATACAAAAAAAATTTTACGCAAGTCTGAAAACCAGTGTGAGGACAGTGATGTACCATATCATGATATATTAGATCAATTTCAGAAGAAACAAAATTCAATTTCCAGACAGTGCTAAATTTATAAGTTAAAAATTGAGTCAAATAGTAACGTCAGTCACCGTGGACAGACCCTATAACTAGTTTTGGACATAGTGATGTATGCCTTTAGGAAATATGTGAAAAACTGATTTTAAGCGGGGCCGGAATACATTTTGAAAAATCTTTTATCAAAAACAGTTTAGAGTTTGGAAAATTTTGGCACTGATTCAATATCAATTTAATAAGCAAAAGCATAACATAAATATTTTTTTAAAAAAATTTCATTTAAATTTGATGTTTTTTTTTACAAAAAATGGGGTTGCTTTAATTGCTAAAACTCAAAATATTCTTGGTCAATTTTCAAAGTTTTTATAAAAAATTATGCAAAAATGTCTAAGCTTTAATTTTTATTCGGCGATTTCCAAAATATTTACTCAATAAAAAATAAAAAATGTTTGAAGAAAAATTTTGAAAAATTCAGAGATACATTTTTAAAAAAAAAATCATATTTTTTGCAAAGAAATGTTTTCCTTTTCAAATTCGCCGAGTAAAAACTAAAGTAAATTGTTTGAAAAACATATGCTCCAATTTTCATTATTTTATCTTTATCCGTTCTTGACTTATAAGAGTTTGAGAGAAAATACTAATAGGAACAAGTAGCATCATGGAGAAAAACGCGAATAACGTTTAAAGTTTTAACGTTAAATATAGTACCATTTAAATGCATGCAACAAAAATAATTATATCTTTCGTTCTAATTAAGATAGAAACAAGATTCCAACGCCTTTATAAGCATAAAAAAATTTCAAATGAGAAAAAATAATTGCAAAATTTGACGATTTTTGAGTTCCGGACCCCCTTAACTCTGTAATGTCATTTTGGGAAAAAATGGACATAGTGCTGTATCCCTCCGAGATAGAGATTTATAGATATTTCTCAGTTACACATTGGAGTGACAGATGTGTCACATGCAAACGGTGAAGTCGCACGCTATTTCTCGCCAAATCTTTAAATCTGGCGACTATTCTTAAAATTTCGGTAGACTTTTAGATCCTATGTCAGTATAACGAAGAGAGAAAAAAAGCTGAAAGAAAGGGAAAGAAAAGAGAATAAAGAAGAAGAAAAAGAAAGTTTCTTGATTTAGTAGAATTAAGAACTCCTTCTAACTGAACACAGAATGTGTTTTATTTATAGACATTTCTCCTTTCCATTAACTTATTTTCCTTTTTCCCCTTTCAGTAGTTATACAATTTTCAACTTTTCCTCCTCTAGCTTTTTCAGATGCCTGTCTCCGGATTTTTATTTTTATTTTTTTTATTTCCTCCTAATTCTTATTTTCTGCGTTCTATCCTCAGGTGGAGAAAGCGTTACTTGTGGGCGCTGCACAACATGAAGAGTGAAACCAGAAGAAAAAGACAGTAAATACATAAATCATAGGCGATGCCTTTCAGGGAGCATCTCTACATTTAATGATGGTTTTTATAAGTTCAAAATCTCAGAATTTGATTGAGTTACCAGACAAATATATATCATCCGAAATTAATTTTTTCATCGAAATACGTAAGAGCTCACAGTAGACTTATTTCAATTTCTTTTGGAAACTGTAATTTTTAAAGTAATTGATAAAGAATTTGCAGCTTATAATTTTAAACGGATTCTAAAACAAAGAAGTTAATTTGGCCAGCCGATATTTAAAATGTAACATAAATGAGCAGGTTTAGTTTTAAAGAGTAATTTCGTGTTTAGTTAAATTCGTGTTTTATTCAGGATTCGGTGGGTTGTCAGTTACGTCAAGTAGTAGTTTATAGGAGGCCCCGACTTTAAAAGGTTATTAAAATTAAGAGATCGTATATAATTAGTTAGGTATTTACAATAATTCATTATCCACTATAATATTAAAATCTGTTCGCGTCCGTCTGTCTGTCTGTCTGTCTGAAGCTCGATCTCCTCGAGAACCGCTGCGAATCAAGAGTCGAACGAGATACCGATCAATTCGAAATTTTCCAAAGAAAACAATAGAACCAATCTCGTAATTGTACGACTTTAATTAGCGGAGATATTAATTAAAACGTTAATTAACATAACGTTATTCAGGAATTTTTATTTCTTTCCTGTTGCCATTTTGCGTATGAGCAAATAAAATTCGAATAATTGTTTTAAAAGAGATTTTTTTGGCTGCTGTCCAAATCTTAAAACAACGTTTCCATCTAGAATTTCATTTCAAATTAGTTTAAAATTGGTTGCTCTATTCGGATATAGCCTTTATTTTATCGTCTGTCCTTTTTTTATTTTTTTACACTCGACGTTCTTAACTCCTTTCAGCATAGGAAAGTTGTTTCTTTAGATATGTTTATTGATTGTAGTGTAAGTTTATCGTTCACCGGCCTCATATTTTGATACATTTAGGATGTGCGACTAATTATGTTTATTTTGTTGAACTTTTTCCCGTTACATGGGTGAGTTTTCGAATTGCAATAACTTTCCTTTTCTTTCCTGTTTCTATTTTTGAAATGCAGTTTGTATCGTTAAAAGAACATGTCAAATTAAGATTGTTTGGATTTCTTTAAGTGAAACAGAGTTGAACATTGTTTTTAAGGATTTTAACTAAAGCTATCTTGGAATCTGATGACTTGGTATTAAATTAATGCTTATTGGTATTTATTTAGTCTTGGTGCTTTAGTTTCACATAATCAATCAAAATGTGTGTGTCATTTTATGTAAAAAGATGATCGTAATTGTACATAAATAGTTCAGATATAGTCTATCAGATTTAATTCAGTTTAAAGTGACCAGAGATTATAGTTGATAATGCATATATTTTCATCTTTTGTGCTAATTGAAAATACTCATAACTTGTATCATTGATAACTATGATTAACGTTAAAGAGAATTTTGACAAAAATATGATCTACTGGTGTTTTACAAACCTTGCATTAAGCGTATTTATTTACTCCTTAGCGCTTTAGAAACTGATGTCAGAGTAATACAAAAACATCAATTGGGCATCTCTTTCATTTTTTAAGTAGCCCGTGCAACGCCGGGCACGCAGGCTAGTATAGTAATTAAAATCTGTTTATTTTATAATTGGGTGTTTAGTTTAGTTAATTTTTGTACTGGATTGTAAAATAAATTTAATTTCTAGTTTTGGGTTGGAAACAGTACGTAAGTGTAATCGGTTATTTTTTTTGCTTTTTAGTTCCTTGGTGCTTTTTTAAGGCGACTTTTTTTTTTTCATTTTTTTATGTTGTAGTATTAAGAATTGATTTTTTCCAAACTACATGTGTTGTTTTCAATCTATTATGTACCATTTCTTTAAGAATTAAAATAAAAATTACTTTTAAGAAGGCTCGGAAAGGAAATTCCGATAACTCGAAAGTTTTAACTGGTCCCTGGGGACTTCAAGCTATCAGGAGTTGACTGTAGCTAAGATATTTTTAGCTGGTCTTTAGAGGGACTTCAAGCTATCGAAAGTTGACAATAGATTAACAAAGATATTGGACTATATGGTTTCAGCTATATTACTTCAAGTTTTTGACTGTTTTGAATTTCAGGTTATATTTTTAAGCTTCCGAAAATCTTTTCTGTGGCGAAGAAATTAAGTAGGGTAGACAGAGTAGGAGTGACCATTCATTTACCACAGTAGAAAACAAACAGAAGCGAGAAAGGAAATAGAAGCTAAACAAAAAAGAAGAAGGGGGGGGGGTGCACTCCTTGGAACTCATTTCTCCTCCATTTACTGTGATTGCATTTCGGAGAGCTTTTGGAAAGTAGTGATGTTTAATGATGTCTGAAAAAAACTTTCCACTATTTGTAATCCAAAAAAAAGGAAGTAGCTTTAACTAAATGATAATATATTGAAGAGATTAGATTTTAAACAAAGAATAAGATGTTGTGTCATTAAAATGCTACAGGTTTGACTGGCATAGTATAAAATTTTTCTTCAAGAAAATTTGCGTATAATCCTGTGAGAAAAACAAAATACTCCTTACTATTTAAAGGCTGTGTGCTCCAAATAAGCATAAAAAATAACTTACCGTAAGTCATAGATTCTGGTTTCAGTAATAAAATGGTCAATAAGTTCTTTGACATTTTAAAGAGCAAGAACAATCTTGCGTCGAACGAAAATTTTCAAAATGGATTTAACAAAACTCCCAACAGTTCAAAAGAGGTTGAACAGATATTAGCTAAAAAATATTGTTGCACAGGTTGAGAAAATATCAAGTGGTGAACGAGGTTTAATGACAACAGCTGTGTGCTGTGTGAGTCTTGGGGGGGGGGGGGTATGTTCCTTTTTTCCGAAAATAAAACATTTTATAAAATAAATCTTTTTTTCTATAACTTATTGTTATTTGTAGTGTTTATTGATCGCTTCTTATAAATATTAGTAAAGTACCCATTGCTTTTTTAATTTGAGAATGTGGTTCATCGATGGAAACTCGATGGTCCATCCATAGCGACCGGTTGTCATGAATGGACCACATGCTAAAATATTTATTTTTAATTTTCATTCTTTATTGTGTATAATTATCATAAAAGTTAATGTTTTTATTAAAAAAGAAATATACTGAGAAATTGTTCCTATAATTACGGGAAATTTGTTTGGATTTCGTCTCTAAAAAAATCAAAAACTGTTATGTGGTTTATAGACAGCAACCTTCCCATATATATATATATATATATATATATATATATATATATATATATATATATATATATATATATATATATATATATATATATATATATATATATATATATACGTAAAGCACCACCAACTAAGCCTGCAAATGGTATTTAAACTTAAATACATTAAACACAATTTGTTTTACGTTGAAAAAAAAAAGTTCTGAAAAAGGAATTTTCACCAGAATTTAAAATGTGTGTCCTAGTGTTGCCCTCTTTCCAATGACTCATGAATTTTGTGAACAAATAAGTATTGTTTTAAACCGCAACCGAAAAAAGTATCACCGATGGCGACACCTAGTGTCAGACAAGAAAAACTTAGGGGGACGAAATTGGGCACGGGAACGAAATACGGTTACTTTACCCTACTTGATCTATTTTTCCACAACTACATTGAAAACATCCTTGTAGCGATAGTTTTTGGTGTTTTTGGTCAAAATCCGTTACTTCTTGAAACATAGCAATCACGCATGACGAAGAAAACTCGATTGCTCCACCCCCAGTGGAGGAACAGGTGTCAAAACCAATCAGCACGAATCCACACGGAGCTTATTAGTATTTAGTGCGAATTCCAATTAGTAGACATACTAAAGCAGTGGGTTTCAGTGGACATATTAAATCCAGTTGTTTTTGTACGAATATTTTGTAAAACAAAAGATTTGTACAGTAAAATGTACAAACCTTTTATCATACTTTACAGTATCAAAATTATTTATTACGCTTTAAAGATGAACGCTGATAAATATCATTCAAAATAAAAGTCAGGCTACTTTCAATGTTCATCCGACCATGACAAAACATAATGCACTTCCCTTCTTATAAAACAAGTCTGCCCCTCCCTTCTAGCATCCCCACAGAATCTTCCTCTCTTTTTAAAAGAAAACAGATCATTTAGAGGCATCGTAACCTTTCAATTAATTTCGGCTACAATATATTAAAGACGCTTTAATTCGCTGCCTACGACAGCTGCGAATAATAATTAACGTAAACATTTTCTTTGCTGCTCTTCAAGATCAGGAGTTTTCGATTTTGGAAGAATAATTTATTTCTGTTCGGTCAGCGTTGCTCTTCGATTGCATTAGCATTAAGAAGAAAATAAAAATTTTAATCGATAAGTGGAAAGGATGAGAATTATTTTAATTAGGTAACAAATAACAAATTGTAGATGAAAAACATGAACTGCCTTTTTTCAAGCGTCTTGTTTATGTTTTTTTTAATTATTATTTTTTAAGTTATCATATATTTTCTCTTCGAAGGAATTCCTTCGAAGTTGTTTAGTTCGAAGTATTTGTTTAGTTTCTTCATACATCTTAAGACGTTAAAAAAGGTAATCAGTTATTAAAAGTTAAATAAAAAATTTTAAAGCTTAAATCTGTTATTGCACTTAAAAATTAGGCTGCTAAATTTATAAACGCCATTATTTGATTTATTATTTATTTATTTATTTTTTTACAAAATCTATATGCCTTAACTGCCACTCATCTGTTGTGAATTTTGAACCTCATATTTTTTGCTTGAACTGCTAGTTTGTGCTTAGAAGAAAAAACAAATGTACTGTTCTTAATGCAAACATTTTTGAAGTAATACTTTCTTATTTCTCTGATTTTAAAAATTATATATTCATTGCCTTTGTTTGGGAACAAATAACCACCCAATGGGTTGCATTTGATCGTTTTTGTCACCAGTCTTGAAGTGTTTATATCCTTGCATAAGAAAATAAAATTGTTTCTTGTTTCTTTCTGTAAATTCCGTTTCATATCCCATTTTTCTGTTACAGTAAATTTATCACTCTCCTTGAGGAAATAAATGTCTTCTTTGTTCCTATTTTGAGAGCATTTAGGTTTTTCGTTTCATATGCTATTCTCTCAGTTCTACAGTAGTTCATGTATAATAAACGAGGCATCTTTACACCGAATAATTTTTTGTTGTCACTTTTACTGAATTAATAGTCCTTGTAATTATCTTTTCAGTCTGTCTTTCCATTTTTAATTTCTTCTATATCTAATATATAGAAAAAAATATCGTATTCGTTAATTTTAACGAATTTCAACGAATTTGTACGTTTTGAGGTGCGCTGAGTACATTTTCACCATTTTTGGAGACTGTCTGTCTTGCTGTCTGTGTGAATGATTTTATATGACAGGTTTTTGGGGTCACGTTAGAGAAAAAACTACGGCATGAAATAGAACGAAATTTAGTACACACATGTGACCGTCCCTATGTGCGAGGTCGTGCTGCTCAGGACGCCGCCAGAGTCAAAAAGGCGCCGAGATCTTCCAATCATAGATGCTACAAATGGGGAGGGGGTGGAATCTCTCCAATTAAAAAATAAGATTGAAATCTTAATATCCCGTTTCAGGTAAAATTTGGTGTCCCTCTCACAAGAAAATCTACACATTTTTCATGTGGAAACTTTCAAAAAAGGGAAGAAATTTGTCCGATTTTGGTGCCCCAAAAATTGTGATGCCCAGGTCCATGGTTCTGTCTGACTGTGCGTTCATCTGGTCCTGATAATATCTAATGCTCTAATGGTGGCGGTGAAACTACGCAACTCATTGAAACAAGCTAGCCTCTCGCTACCTATCTTTATGGATATATTGTTGCCTTGTTGCGTCTAAATATTCTATGCAAAAGTTTAATCTTTTAGACTGAAGTGATGCTAATTAATGCATACATCAGCATTTTTCTTTCTAATGTGGAGCTGTGAATGCTGTTTCGGTATGTCTACTAGTGCAAAAGGCTGAGCATGAGAAATTTTCTATTCCCCATTTTGGATCACTTGTGCGTAATACGTATTTGTATATTGTTGAAAATAATTTTGGTTAACTATTTAGGTCCAAAACGTAAGGACGTCCATAATTATTCGATCCCCCTCCCCTTCTTTTTTCTTTATGCGTGTGTCAAAAAAAGAGCTTTGGACAATGTATTTGTTTCAGATATCATATTGAGCGCCTTCTGTATTTAAGAATTATTGGTTTTTCCGCAAGCGTTTTCAGTTTCAAATTTTAAGGTAGGATATCCTCTATACTTCAATTTAGAAGCACAATGAGTACCCTGTTGTCAAGTTTTAACAGACATAAAAGTTTGATTAACGATAATTAGAGATTAGAGAGATATTTTGAGCGGCATTAACTTTGATGTTTAGAATATTTTATTTTCTGCCGAAACTCATTAACATATCAAAGGAGCCTTAACTGCCACTCATCTGTTGTGAATTTTGAACCTCATATTTTTTGCTTGAACTGCTAGTTTGTGCTTAGAAGAAAAAACAAATGTACTGTTCTTAATGCAAACATTTTTGAAGTAATACTTTCTTATTTCTCTGATTTTAAAAATTATATATTCATTGCCTTTGTTTGGGAACAAATAACCACCCAATGGGTTGCATTTGATCGTTTTTGTCACCAGTCTTGAAGTGTTTATATCCTTGCATAAGAAAATAAAATTGTTATGCAAGGATATAAACACATGAAATAACTTCGAGATATGAAGTGAATACGTACATTATACTCCAAAATTAAACATACATTTTTGTACATTTTTTTTTTTTTTTTTTTGAGCAAATCACGATTGCTTATCGGCCTCACTTGACCGTCTTTGGCCTCTGGTTCCTTTTTCAGCTTGGACCAACAGCACCACCGCCCACCGTCCTCTGCAGGCGCGGCTCCTCCGGTCCCGAGCTATCCGCTCTCCTGGTCGGAGGCGTCCATGTCCTACACACACTCACACATATACACACAAACGACTTCACACACATACACTCACACACGCCTACGTGCACCCACACAGGTCTATGCACACACCCAAGCCTACACACACATAACTATGCACACGTATCCGCCCAGGCGGAGGGGCAGGAGCCGTTTCTAGAAACAATAACTCCAATGAGTAGAGTTCTGTCGCAGTTCGTGATTGCGAAAAACATAATTTGAATTCAAAATTTCAGAATTCAAATTAATTTTCTTTTCTTTTTTTTAGTACATTAAATGCCAAACGTATTTCTTTCTACGTCATATTCGTCTACAAAACCTCATTCCAGGTGTTAACTATATTTTCTTTGAATGCCACTGCATAAAGGCGCCCAAAATACATTTGCACGACGGCACCGATCAGGCTTGGCGCGATCCAGTTGGTGCCCACAAGTTTTTGACGCCAAATCATCTAATGGGGGGGGGCAATCGAACTTAATTCTGTTATGCAAATGCCGATATCCGTCCATTATACTGTGCTTTTAAGAAATGAACTTCTAGAAATAAAACTTCATCATACTGTCTTTTTAAAAACTGAATACATTGCCCTTGATAATTTTCAAATTAAATGCCAGCAGCATACCTTTTCCTTTATCGAATTTATTTGTTTCTATCCTCTGCTATCAAATTCAGAAACACTTCCGTAAAGCACAAACATTTATTCATTCTGAACTCGAACTGAACTTCATCTCATCTAAACTAGATAGTTTTCTTCTTCTTTGCACCTTTACTAACTAAACGAGGTCAATACCCTACATTTCTTTGCACGATCTGTTTCTCTTCTTTCTCCCTTCCATCAACCTCCCCCCCCCCCTCTCCCCCGTCCTTATATTCAGTAAATCTCTTTACTGTTGATTTTCCGGAAGAAAACTCCATCATTCTTTAGTTTAACCAGCTATTTTTATTTTTATTCATCACTTTTGTTTTACACTGAATGCTATGCCCCCCCCCCCCCCTCTCTAGTTCTTTTTGAGGTCTAATTATTTCTTTTTGCCCCTATTGCCGTCAAGGGTTCTCCACTTTCCTATTTTTCACTCATTTAGAGTAAAATTTTTAAGTAAGGAAAGATTTTACCTGTTTTTATCCGGTTAGAGTGAAGTCGAAGGTACCGCAAATTGTGTTCCTTGTAACGGGAAGTTCATTCTAATGGAGTTCAAGCAATGTAATGAATTTTAAATCGGGATTGAAAACTTTTCTCGTTCAAACGGATATTTTGTGTTGTTGGTATTCGTTATCGGCTTCATGAGAGAGGGCTCTATGCACGTAGGCCAATGGTCTGTATTCCCTTGACCTGACACCAGCGTGCGGTCCGAAAAAGACGGGCTGCTGAACTTTCAGATTGGGAGCAACATGATTATAGCCAAGTGCTGTTTACAGACGAGTCCTGATTCAGTCTGGAGTGTGTTCTGCTACGGAGGGACAGAAGAACTTGTAATAACCCCACATTAGTTCGTGAAAGTTCACAATACAGACGAGCTGGTTGGATGGTATGGGGTGGAATCAGCAAAGGCGGACGTACGGACCTGCACATCATTCGGAAAGTCACTTTGACCGACCGAAGGTATGCAGACGAGATACTGAGACCTTATGTCATCTCTTACGATGGAGCCATTAGAGAATCCTTCGTTTTCCAGGATGATAATGGCCGACCGCATAGAGAGCGTCTGGTGGAGAACATGCTTGAAGCTGAAATAATACATCGTATGGAGTGACTAGCGTGCTCTCCTAACTGTAATTGAAACTCATGCATCATGTCTGAACAGTACCTTTTTCAATCATTTACATGTAACCAAATTGTTGCCCAAAATCATCTTTTCATGTTTTTTTTTTTTTTTTTTTTTTCTTTTTTCATATTTTCAAAGAATTTAAGCTTAATTTCAAAATTCTTTACTCATTTTTTTCTGTTTTGCGTATTGATACGCGTGTACTATCGATTGTATACCAATACGTGACTGTCTTGCATGGATTTCTTTACTTTTTTTGTTTGTTCCCCTAATTGTTTTGAGCAGTGTATAACTGGTAAAATCAACAACGTTTTGACGTACAAAATTAGCAAATTACTGCATAACACGTCTTTGCAATAATCTGCTAATTTTGTGTGTCAAAATGTTGTTGATTACCAGTTATAAATAAGTGGTGCCAAGTTCCACTTGAACGGGAACCCAAGTGCATTATTTTCAGGTTGTGACCAAAAGTAGATGCCCATTAGGAATCTATATCATGTTAAGAAACGGGGCTGAGGAGTCGGAATTGGACTGAGTTTGGGGTGAGTCGGAGTCGGAGTCAGAAGTCAAAGGCTTTAAGTTCCAAGAGCCGCAGTAAATCATTATGTTTGCAGCTCTGCCAGAGCTGCCGACGTCGGAGCCGTTAAATCGGAGTCGAGGTGATTTTTGAGTAAAAGAGTCGGAATCGATTGCTTTAAAATTGCCGGAACCGGAGTCACTTTCCCTCCGACTCCTCGGCCTTGCTAATAAATACGTTTATTTATTGTCCTCGTTTAAATTGAGCTTTTGGTTAAATCGGATTTAGCCATTCTTACGCACTCATCGACTACAATTCAGTTTTGTTCAGTAATAGCATCTTCAGACAATCGGGTCGTTTCTAGACTTTTAAAAGTATTTTTTTCTGAAAAAGCATGCTTAAAAACATAAGATCCGACTAATATTTAAATAATTTGTTTAAGTTTAATATTAAAAAAAATACTTAAATCGCGGTGCGCTTTGATGGTTTACGCTTCTGCCGATGACATCACAAATGATGAAATGCCATTCAGTGTTGCCATTCACAGATCAAAATATTTAATTCGCATCTTTACTCACGTGTATTGGCAACGGTATGGTTGATAGCAAGTGTAGCGCGAAATATTTAATTCGCTTCTTGATTATCATAACGTGGAAACGCTTTATAACAGCGGTTTCCAACCTTTTCCTCCTTGCGAACCCCTTCTAAACTCCGAAAGAAGTTGGCGAACCCCTTGTGTACGAGGTAATAAGAAACAAGCAAAAAAAATAAATAAATAAATAAATAACGCGCGCACACAACTAGACATTACAATAAAATTTGTGAGATTTTTCTTTAGTTTGATGCTGCTGCATAGTTTATAACAAGAACGAAAACATAATTGCAAAATATAGAATTACAAATACTGCTACGAACTAAAATGATCGCTAAAAAATGAATGCAAAACAAATTTACCAAAAAATAAACACTAATTATTTTGTGTTGAGCTTCAATCAACTTTGAAAAAAATATGAAAATAGGATATTCGTGGAACAAAGAGGCTCAAAAAAAAAAGTTTGGCTGAAATTTTTCTAACCCTAGGGTACATTTATCTCTATTATCACAAAATCAGAAGTCAATTAAAGAATGATCTTTACAATACCTTTCAGGGAACTCTCAGATTAACTAAATTTAAACTTTCTTTCTTACAGTAAAATGAGAAAGATCTAGGTTTAAGTCTTCTTGAAAAGGACTACGAGCCTAGCTGTTTGATAAGGATTTACTGCTTACATTAATCGTTTGATTGCTGAAGAATTTCCTTGTAATTAGGCTATAAGTGCGGAGTAAACTGCGTATGTTGAAAAATAATACAAGCGTCTATTTTAAAAAATCGCATTTACTCTAATTTTTACATAAAAGGTAATTTTTAACCAAGCAAATATTGTTGAGCTTACTCACTACAAGAGAAATTTTCTGAACAAATTTCGTAAATTCCTCATTTACATATAGCGCAAATTGAGTTGCATGGTTAAATTCCGTTGATTTTTTTTTCCTGCGTAAACCTCACACTGCCAAATTTTCACCCACGAAAATTTTCTGTAGTAATTAATTTTTCATACTTCCTGTGTTATTTTTAGGTTGCTAGCCATTCTTTCCCTTTTTCGACAATAAAGCTCAAAGTAGATTGTAGTCTATGTAGTGTGAAAATTATAGTAACAAACAGCGCGATCTCACTTCTATGCATTTTTGACTCAACACAAGAGAAGAGCGATAGCTTTTCGTCTGACTTAAATAGTAAGGAAACTAAACATCAAAATATTTTAGACGCTCGTATATACTCCATGTAATGTTTTCATCAAGTTTAATTAAGCTTTCTGATCAAAAGTTTCTGAGGAAACGAACGCTTTCAAATTTTTTCATCTGAAAACATTGTATTCATAAGCAGAGCTTTTTCAGCATGGATTTATTCCTATCTCCTATCATTGTCAATGGACTCTTTGCAATGGCAGACTAAATTATTTAAACGAAAAATATGTCAGGAAGTATGCAAATATTTTCAAGCTAAGAGTATCAAATATGCGAGAGACTAATGAATAAAAAAGGAGCAAAATTTGCTTGAAACCGCTTGAGCATGAAACTTTACAACTTCGCCAGAAACAGGCATGTTAAAACTCCGCCATTACAATATTTTTTTCGCAACCCTCCTGAAAAGCTCTCGCAAAAGCCCAGGGGTTCACGAACCACCGGTTGGAAACCGTTGCTTTTGAAAGATGCGCCAAACTGCATCATTTGTGACGTGATCAAGACCACGCCTCGTTTGAAAAATCGGACATTTTAAAAAATTAATTAAAAATAATTGTTGTGGGAAAATGAAAGTATTTTTTGGTTCCATGTTGTTTTTCTATTTATTTATTTATTTGCTTATTCTTTCAATTTCAGTGACTAGAAGTAGTACTTTTGACTGAATGAAGCAACCCCATACTTCACATTTTGATGATCACAAAATTTCTCAAACTAGATATGCACTCGCCCCCCTAGGCAAAGTGATTTATCACTTGATGCGTTCTTGTTTCGATTTTTCCTTCGCTCTCTCTCCCCCCTTTATCCATTTCTTTCTTCTTCAGAAGGAGAAAGAAAATGCTGGCAATGAGGACAACACAACAGGACGATTCGGAAGGCAGAGAAAAGAATTCGTAAAATAAGAATTTAGCAAAAACTTCCAACGAATGATGACGGAAGGCAGTGAGAAAAAGTTTAATATAAAAGCATAGTGTAAAAATATTAGTATCTGTGTAGCATGATATTTGTTACAGGTAATATATGAAACTTCGTCATTCCATTGACTGAAAGGTATGAACAGACGCTGTTTAATACAAACTAAGTCATTAAATATTCAACACCAGGAAAAAAGGCTCTGACGAAAAGAACAATGTAGGGGAAAAGGCAGCACATGTGAACAATTTTTTTCATTTCTTTATTTTTCAAAAAATATTATCAATTACTCAACGCAAAAGTGTCTCCATGATTGAATACACTTTTTTTTGTGTCATGGATTTTTTGGGGATTTTTAAAAAAATTATTTTTTTTACTTTATGGCAATTTTTAAAAAACGTCTGCAGTTGTTCACATGTGAACAGGCCTGAAGCCCATACGGACACGGGTAAAAAATGTAGGAGAAGCATCATATTTTAAAGGTAAATTCTTCAGTATGAAACATATACCTAAATAACAAGTACGTTGAAGGCTTTGTAACCTATTACTGCGTCAGTTTCAATTGTACAGTTTTTGTTTCTCTAAGAAAATATTTTTCCCGAATATATAAATGCGCACTGTCAAAATCTGAAGTCTCGTATCCTGTTCTGATCACTGAATAGACTAGACAAAAACTTATATGACTACATAATACAAAGATTTTTTTTTTTTTTTACTTTTAAGCTTCATACATTGCTTGATAATGTATTTTAAAATGATTTTGAACTTCAGTTTTTAATTGAATGAAAATATTTTGTGTCTTTTTATTTCCTGTAAGTATTACGTAACACTAAATTATAGATCAAATATTTATTTAAAAAAATAAAAAATATATTAAATATTTATTTATTTATGTTTATTAATATTAATAGCAACAAATTTTCAAACTGATTATAGGAAAATAATAATTATAAATATTTACATTTTTTAACACTTACAATATCCCACACTAATAATAATATTAAGGAGAGCGGCTATGGGAGCTGTTCACTTATGCCCCTAGATGTTGTGTTCATAAGTGTCCCATCGTCTACTTTAGAGCTAATTCGCAAAAGTAAAGAGTTTTTAATTTAATAAAAAAAATTTTATCATTTTCATAAATTTACTTGAATGTTCACACAGTGGTTCGTAATAGTTAGATTTAGATTAGCAGTAAGTTTTAAAAATGTTATCACGTGAAGAAAACAGTGATAAAAAAATTTCCACACTTGCGAAAATAAAGAAGTTACCACCACAGAAACATAAAATGGCTTATTGCTTTAAATGTTTGTCCAAGAGGTACAACTGGCACTGTCCTTATTTGAGAATTTTTCCGGATTTTTTGCTTGAAGCGATCTTAGTAAAACATACCATGTTAACATGTGCCCCGTGTTCACATGAGCCCCCTTTTCCCCTATAAGTCCCCAGCGAAAAAACTAAATTGTATAACAGAACTCTAAAATTGTAAGCATTTTTTCTGGATTCATTCTTAGTTTGTCTTTTATTGTTAACATTTAAGTTTCATTCGGAAATAATAAATAATTTAATTGATCATTCTTTAATTGACTTTTTTTCTCTTTTCATGAGTCATTTTGTAACAGAAGAAAATATTAGGCAATCCAGAAAGTAAGTGTCGATTTCATTTTCTCTACGGAATAGTTGCGCTTGTTAGTGATATGATGATAGTTGATTGCACAAAGCACAAACGTTCATCCGCCACCATTGACAAACTAGGAAAAGTATTTTCAGATCGTTGGAGCTTATTTACTGAGAGTTTAAAACGTTTACAACAATCGAAATTCCCGCCACATGCGGGATTTTAAAAAGATTGGTGGATTTCGTGAGGATTCCGATTTGAGAATATTGAAGCAATAGTTCAGGGAGCCCATGAGGGCCAGTCGTACGTCTTCGCAAAAAGGCCCAGAAGTTTTCAGCGTAAAACACATCACAGTAGGTAAGAAAATTTCAATATTATTTAAGCTGAATCGTGCAGGCTTTGGCAGGAAATAGGTAGCAAAGGTGCGCGTAAAATTGCTGCGAAAACTAAACACCCTAGAGTCATTCCATGTTAAGTGACCTGGAGGCCGCCATCCAGCCATCTCCAATTTGGAGGACGTTTCACAGAGGTGCAGTAATGCCTTAATGCCTTTCAACGTAACCTATACAAAGTTTCAGCTTCCAAGACCCAAATCTTAATAATCTAAGATACCTTAAAAAGGGAAAAAAAAAATGGGCTTCAAAATGGCCTCCAATGGGGAATCAGTCCACGCATGGCAATTCGTTTCACATAGCTGATCCGCAATTTTGGAGTCATTCTTTTAATTTGATCCTAAATCCTCAGGATTTTGGTTTTTGAAGCTGAAAATTTGTGTAGGTTAGTTTCAAAGATATGTCTGCACCTGTATAAAATTTAGTTCAAATCGGAGATGGTCGCGTGGAGATGACCGCGTCACTTGTCATGGGATGGAATGAATGATGTTTAGTTTTTATGCACCTTTTGCTACCTGTTTCCTACCAAAGCCTTCGCGACTCAGCTTAAATAATAGCAAACCTTTCTTACCAACTATGATAGCTGTGATTTACCAACTATGATAGCTGTGATGTGCTTACACAGAAAAATTTTGGGCCTTAATACTATGACGTAGGTCTGGTGCTCACCGGCTCTTGCTCTACAACAGCTCTCGGATGGACCTTGAATGAAATAGCAAGATGTTAAGTTTCATTTAGCTGCCGCTAGAGGTTTATCCATGTATCGTATGTTTCCTCTTTGCTATTTATTATTCGGTTATTCAAAATGGCGACAAAGGGAGATATAATTTGACACTTTATGATTGCGTCTCCCCCCCTTTAGGTCGTCAGACCTATCATCATGTGATTTTTTTTATTTGTCTTTGTATGTAAAGGATACTGTAATCGCCACCCCCCCTTACCATATAATCTTGACGAATTGAGAAATTAGATTACTGAAGCAATAGCTTCTAACACACACAAACTACAAAGTGTATATTTCATTTTAAAAATTAAAGACATTGCACCATTCCTTGTGAATCAGACATGAATAAGTCTTAAACTAGTTAGTAAATTTTTAAAAAAAGCCTGTTACTGTTAAATTTACCTTTATGAATCGAGGTACAATAATGTTTTTTACTTTTTTTTAAATATTGATTAACGATGATCGTGCAGTGTCTTTAATGTGTCCTCTATTCTTGTAAAAATGATAAGTTGGACTTGCAAAAATGTTTCGATTTCCCAATTGTGTGAATCATGCATTAGTTACGCCTTTTCCGAAGTTTCTCCTGAAATTTAACTCATGATTATTAAACAAGTTCTCCAAAATGAAAGTCACCAGTTCCTCCCATCCTTATCCACTATTTTTGTTTTCTATTTTTCTTCAAAGAATGGTACTCTTATTGTTGAGTTTAATACTGTTGCATCTTAATATAACTCATTTATTTTCAGAAGTTCTCCGCGACGATCCTCTAGCAAAGGTGTTCAGCAAAAACTACGATTTTCCAGACATATTGCTTGCAATAAATTTTGTTGTAGGTTAATATTTTCTTTTCTACGTATGGAGTTCAAAAAACCTTGGCCTTGATGGAATCATCAGAAGTAATTTTTTGATTAGTCTTTGCACCATAATCACTAGAACCGTTATCCAAGTGAAATCTTAAAAAATATCTTGCGGTTATTGCACAGCATCACAGATTTAGTGAGGCATAGATAGAGTTTGCCATTTGAAAATTATCTTTGCAATAGTTAGTTCCTTTTCTCGCTATAAACTGAACACCTTACTATCGAAACACGTTTGCCTTGGAAATTGGGAAAACAGCAAGTTAAGATTATT
Organism: Uloborus diversus; assembly: GCF_026930045.1. Taxonomy (NCBI): domain Eukaryota; kingdom Metazoa; phylum Arthropoda; class Arachnida; order Araneae; family Uloboridae; genus Uloborus; species Uloborus diversus. The sequence continues at coordinate 110,188,265 of NC_072737.1, read as the reverse complement.
CTGTCTGAATGATTCGATCAGAGGAAAAGGAGAACTTTAATGCGCGTGCTTCGTTCATATCGAAATAAAACTTCTTCGATTTCGGCAAAACTGGCATCCTTGCCAACAAATAGATGTTCCTTGTTTCCGCCAGTAAACCGAATGATTGCCTTTCCATTTTATCGGTGGTCTAACGGTAGTGTTTATTGTTGCACTGCTATGTTCCTGGGAAAAAATTACTAACAATTTCTCTTCGATTTAATTAATTCTGAATAGGATGCAAGTGATTCTTTTGTAATCAAAAGTGGCTCTTTAGTAATTGAAAATCTTTTAATTAATGGAGGGGACCCGGAAAAGTCATTTGTGAAGGGTCCCAAAATTTCTGTGCACTCCCCTGGTGACTCTAGTTAAGTGGGGGGGGGGGGGAGAGGTCTCAGTGTTCTTCAAGTTTCAGTTCGAAATCAATAGGGATTGCCCTGCTCCTGGTTCAGACCAAACAAGAGAGCTGTCGGGTCCTATCCATCTGGTTAAAATACGTGTTGTGGAAAGTTCAAGGAACCGCAGACTGTGATGTAACGAGTCTCTGAAGATGTAAGTATTGTTTATTTTTGAAATATCAAGAAATCAAAAGTTGTTCCTAACCTTGTCTTGCAAGGTACACTCATTCAAAGAATTTGATTATTTTTTAAATCGTACTGCGCACGAGGAATCTTATATCTGTTACTGTATCTCTTGAAAATAGTTTTGTTGCTATTGCGTGCACTCCTTGCTAATTATCTAGCGCAATTTATCCTTATCATTAATCCTCTAGAAAATTTTTTTTTTAAATGATTCTTTTTTGCTTTCTTTAACAGAGTATATTTACTGATATATTCTCTCCTGCTGAAATCGGTTACGTCGACGCTGAAGAAGGGAAAAAGTAGTGCGTTTGACCTGTCAGCTGCTCTAGCTCGTCTTTGCCTTATGGCTATTCTGGAGTTTGCGTTACTATATGCATTTGATTTTACTTTGTAATACAATTAGTGTAGCATCGGTGGTTCAGTGGTAGAATGCTCGCCTGCCACGCGGGCGGCCCGGGTTCGATTCCCGGCCGATGCACGTTCTTTTTTATTTTCTTCACGAAGTGCAAATAAAAATGAAAAATTGCTAATTTAAACTCGCATAACTGTACTTCAAAACGCATGCTTGATTTTTCTTTCGCACTCCAATTAAACGTGACTTCCGTTGAGTTAATGTGTTAAAGCGTATTAAAATTTCCGTCGGAATAGGTATTGTGAATGTACATTTTCAATTAATATATCACGGATTTCGTTAGGACACATGAGTAATGTTACGCCTTCTTTCAGTTCAGTCATTAAAATTTCTTTTAAGTTAAGTTGTTAAAAATGTCAGAATTGTTAGAAGATCAGAATATTTAAACATAGAACTGTATCTTTTACTCCAAAAGGGTTTCTTCGCTTACATTTATAGTTTTCATGGAGGAAAATCAATGTAATATTTCAATAACTACTGTGAAGTACTTTTTTTTTTCAAAAATAGGTTTATTGCAAATCTGGAATTCTAATAGGCAACCAAGGCGTGTTCAGAGATGAGGATATCTCTAACCACGGGTTGTCAGTAATCCAAAAATAATTTACCAAAAAAAAAAAATCGAAGGGAAAAAAAACGAAAGAGAAATTTGCTTGGTCAAGTTATTCATACTTTTTACCACTTACTTTCAAAATGCAATTTTTATATTTATTTTTTGCTATTACTACGGTATATCAGCGCAACTATCATTGAGAAATTTGTTATTGTTTAATTTATATTTAAAACAACTTGGTCAAATTATACGATATTCATTTAATAAATTAATGCAGTTCATTTTTTCCCTCCATTTTTTGTAATAAGGAGTTTTGGTGGCAACAACATGCATACAATTGAAGAATTTTTGCAGCATTGTACGAAAAACTAAATCATGAATGAAAGCGTGCGTAATTTCCAAGTACCTTCCTATGTCGAAGTAGGAAAAAGATTGATTCACAGAAATTGATCCAGATATTAGCAATAACGTTATGTAATGATACAAAGAACCTTTTATTCAAAAGGCATTACATATGCTATTCACTATAATCAATTAGCTACTTAATGCAATTGCAGTGGACTCGCAGATGGAGTTAATGCATATGCTGTGGACTCGCGCTAAAACGCAATTTGTAATCGAAATGGATATAAGCGAGGTTTTCATGAGTAGCATATCTCCGCGAACTCCTCGACCTCAACATGAGATTTTTCAGAAGCGAAGCGTGGGGATAAATATCGTCTTCGTTATTAGCTACTAAATATCGGCTTGTTGGTGACGACTTACCATTTTGTTCATTTTTAGTGACTGCTGTTCTTACTCAGATCTGGATTTTTAACCGGACCGTTGACGTTATTCAGGGACTGTTGTCTTCTATCTGAAAAGATTTTTAGAGATGGTTTTCCTCGCTCTAATGGGACTTTTTAGGAACGGTATTCGAATTAGGATTTATAGGATCTGTTGCCGCTAGTTTGGTGCTACTGCCTTTATTCCAATGGCAATTTGATACATTCCTCCTTTTTAATTCAGGAGCGACATGCGTCACGCGACCTTCATTCATTTCTCCGCAAGGGAAAGATGCAGAAATCGAAATTGCACGAGCAGTGCTCTAGACAATCTAACGGAGATAACAGGATTTTTAAGGGAAAGGTTGAATATGTTTAAGAACTGTTGATTTTTATTTCACGGATAGCCGTTCAAACTCCTTTGTGCTTCAACAGCTTCTAAATGTTCTAAAGAATCTTCAAACCTTATAATAAGAGTAAGTCTTCTATTTGGCAAGTAAATACATTTTTTGCTTAGAAATACTAATTTACATTTTGATTTAAGCAAAAAGAAGAGTACGAGGATTCATCAACTGCATATTTTTCTACAGAATCATTATTTCTTGTCAGGGGTGCCCATCCCCCCCAAGCTCAATGGCGCAAATCCCCCCCCCCAAAAGGGTTTCTCGCTTTCGAATTGGGTTAAACATAACAGTTTTTAGAGCGTATAACTTCCATTGAAATTCACGAGAGTTGGTGGGGTAGCGCTAACAAATACCATTTGAACTGAAATGTTGTTGGATTGTTGACCTGCCTTGCCTTCCCTAATTTTAAAACGTGAACCTTGAGTAAACAAGTTTTGGGTACCCCTGAATTTTGCTACACCTTATTATTATTTTTTTTTCTTCAATGGTATGAATAATTACAGGGACAACTTTCTGGCTTGGGATGGGGCCATTACTAGATGTATACAATATGAACCGTGAAACGGAAATTTATTGTCATTTAGATAGTCCGGGTAATTTCTCCCCCAAAAATTTTCGAAATTGTAATTTTAAAGCCACAGTTTTGCACGATCTCTGGTGATGTTAGGGGAATAAAAGATTTGGTGACTTCTTCCAGGTAGTTTTTCAATATTGAAACTTTAAAAGCGCAATTGTAAATAGTCTACCGTTGCGTTAAGGAGGGCTTTCCTTTGTTTTTAAAATTGTAGTTCTAAAAACACAGTTTTAGACTAACTGTGGTAATTTTAAGGAAAATAGAGATCCTAGAGCTCGCCCCTGGAAAATTTTCAAAATTAAAGTCTTAAAAACGCTATCTATGGTTGGGGGACAAGCAGTTTTCTGAAACTGAAGTTCTAAAAACGCAATTGTAGCCGACCTTTGTGACGTTAAGAAAAAGAGTTTTCTTAAGCTCTCCCGGAATTTTCTCGATATTGGAGCCCTAAAAACCAAATTTAAGACGACTTTTTAATAATGTTGATGAGAGTGGGGAGGAGGGAGAAGGGCGCTTCTCTTAAATTTCCGAACTGCCATCCCCCGGCAATTTTTTGAAATTGATGCTCCGAAAACGCAATTCTAGGCTTGTCTTTGATCGTGTTAAGGAAAGAGGAGGGAATCAGGGGCTCTCTCTTATAAATTTTTCAAAATTGCATTACTAGAAACGCGGTTTTAAATGACTCTTGTTGATAAAGAGGGTGTCATTCTGGCGATACAGTGGGGGCGCTCTCCTGGGAGTTTTCCAAAATTGAAGTCGCATAGCTAAAAAAGATGGATCACACACACTATCACAGATATTTTTCAGAAATCCTCAAAAATGGATTCAGCTATTCTGCAAGCATCGAAAATCAGAACTCGAGAGTTTTAACGAACGAATCCCTCTATACTATCAGATATGGAAGAAAGTAAATATGATTTACGAAAAATAATTTAAACACCTTAAAAACAGACTGTTCTACTTCCATCAGCGAAAACCAATATCACTGCAAGTTTTAATAAAAATCATCTAATGATAAATAGAAAAAATCAGTTTAAAAATGGTAGAGAAGATGGGAGTAAAGTGAAATGAAAAACTCTTCATAAGTTTCAGTTAGTTAATGGAGAAACTATATAAATTGTCGATTGGAGGGATAAAAAATATGTAATTCACAAACTTCGAAACTAGTTCTTATCGATTGTCAAGGTGCAAATGAATCAATGAAAGACTAGAGCATATCGGTCGGAATTATTACAAACAATAAAACATTTTTGTCCTCCCTCCCTCTCATCACTGTCACACGTATTCATCATGCAGAAATGTGCTACTTCCAGAAAATTTATAAGGTATTGAAAAGAAATCAAATCGTCTGATCCAACTCCATGCCGTCTGTGATGCTCCTTTCATTGAAAAAGAGACAAAGTCATTAAATTTTGAAAAGAGTACCAGGGCCGTCGCTATTTCAAAAAACGGGGGGGGGGGATCGCGATTTTGGCGGCCCCTTAATTTTTTCAAACGCATGTTCGAATATGCAGAGAGAGAGAGAGAAGATTTGGCTTCTGGTTTAGCAGGGATAGTCAGACCTTAGTACTAGCAATATAAATAATCGTAAGGATAATATTCAGTCAGAATTAGTGGGTGTCACAGGGCTACTTTCTTGCATTATTTCGCAATTTGAAGACCTAAAAACGCAGTTTTAAACTATATTTTAAGTTTGGGGGGGTGTGGGAGGGGAGAAGAGTTCCAGGATAGCCTCTCCCGATAATTTTTCCAAATTTAAGTTCTCAATACAATGGTACGTTATATTTAATTATGTTCAGAAGAGGGGGTTCGGGGGCTCTCCCTCGGAAATTTTCAAGACTGTTATTTGAAACATACAGTTTTAGACGCTCTATGGTGATGTTAAGTGAGGAAGAGACTCAGGGTCATCCTTCTATAATTTTTCAAATGCAAACTTTAAGCACGTATTCCCAATTATGAATTATTTGTGATTGTGACACGTTGGGGCTCTGCCCCGGGAAAAATTTGAAAATTGTAGTTCGAAAAATGCATTTTTAGACGATCTATGGTGATATTAAGAGGAGGAGAGATGCCCCCCCCCCCTGAAATGTTTTGAAATGTTGAAGTCTTAAAAATGCGATTGTAGATTTTTTTGTTAAAATTTAGTGCACCACCAGTTTCTTGAAATCAAAGCTCCGAAAACGTAATTTTCGCTAACCTTCAATGAAGCGGGGTGGGTGGAGGGGGGAGTTTTGAAGGGACTTGTGACCAGAAATGTTTCGCAATTGAAGCACTAAAAGCGAGATTTAAGACATTTTTCGGTGAGGTGGGCGAGAGAGAGGCATTCTCTCGAAAAACATTTCGTCCTGTAGAAATCACAATTTTAGACGATTTTTGTTCATGTTAATGAGTGGAGAAATTCGGAGTCCTCCCCTGGCAAATTTTCAAAATTGAAATTCAATTAAAGCAATCGTAGACGATTTATTAATACTGTTAGAAGGGTAGAAGGTTTTGGAGATCTCTCAACCGAAAAATTCTCTGAATTGAAGCCTTAACAATGAAATTTTTGAGGATCTTCGGTAATATTTGGAGGACAACAGTTTCGGGACATCTCTGGGAGTTTTTTTTAAAGTTAAAGTCCAAAAGACGAAATTTATTCGACCTTGAATAAGGGTAAATGATTAATTGAGAGGGCGTTTCTCGAAGGTTACTTTGAGATCACTCTCATGGTTTTTCGAAATTGCAGTCCTAAATACTCAGGTGTAGACCATCTTTAATGACGTTAGGCTAAATGGTGGGGTTTGAGAACATTTTTCCAGAGTTTTTCTAAACCTAAATTTTAAAAACTCACTTCCAGGCCAGCTTTGGGGAAGTAAAAAAAGGGTTTGGAGTTCCCCACTTTTCCTTTCAGTTTGGCTACGTCCCTCCTATCTTCATTGTCAATTTTTATTACTGCTAAACATATTGTGGTAATATTTTCTTCCAATTTTCCTTTGCCAAATACGATTATTTGCTTGGATTTTCCATAAAAAAACTTTCAATTTCCCCCCTAATATTTTTGCTTTCTTGCAGTAGTACAAGCGTTTGCGGCCTTGGAAAAAGGACTTTTAACATTTTGAACAGATGTGGTAATTTTTTGCGATACCATAGGTCTCTATTCCCACTTCATTTTATTTTAAATATGCCACCTGCATCTCTTGATCAAGCTGTGATTTACTTACGATTTTTACATTCAAAAATTTAGAACTTTTGGTGTGAGTATTCATTACAATACTTTGAATCTCTCTTTGCATTTAACTATTTTTTTTCTCTCTATTTCAAATTTATTTCGGCGACCCATACATTTTTCTCCATTTAGCAATGATTTTCAGGACAGTGTTTTTCATTAAAATATATATATATATATATATATATATATATATATATATATATATATATATATATATATATATATATATATATATATATATATATATATATATATATATATATATATATATATATATATATATATATATATATATATTTATATATATATAATGTGGGAATGTTTCGGCGAACTCTATCCTATGGGCTGTTCTAATGAAGCTGCCTTATTTTTTTTTTTAACTGAAGAACCACGAAGCATAGTCTTGTATAACCAGGGCCACCGAGAGACAAGGCGTGCACCATGTTAGTTTTGTCGCCTTTCCTCCCTCCCATTATGCTAATTTTACGCTATGCACAGTACCTTAATTTGAGCCGAGCCCATAGTTTCCGAGGAGTAGGCAGACATACCTATTCTGCGGCCTAGTAAAGAGTGTACTGTATATTTTTTCTTTTTTTTTGCGTTAATAAAAATGAAGCGTACATTTCCGCGACTCTTAATAAAAGAGAATCATGGATGTTCCTAAATTGTATTTTAAAATTACATTTTCTATTCAAATTTTACAGAAAAAATACTTTTTGTCACTATTATTTCAATTGTTCATTTATAATTACTATTTTGATTTTTTAAAACAATGAAGAGTTTCCCTTCCTCTTCGTTCGTTTTCATCGCTAAAATGAAATTGGCGGCCCTACTTCTGAAAATCTGGGGGGTGTAGCACCCCCCTCCTCTTGAGGAGGCCCTGAAGAGTACGTGAAAAAAGTATTATTAATGCATCTTTAAAAAAGTTTTTCTTTCCAAAATTCAAAAATTTCATGTTCCAAAGGGAAAAAAAATTCTGGAAAAAAATCCCCCCCAAAAATTTTGATGGCGCAACTTGCGCCATAATCCCCTTCTGTGGGCACCCCTGTTTCTTGTATAATTTAAATGCAAACTAGCAGAGTTTAGAAGAACTCACGAAGCATATGTACATTCAAATAATTAATACATAGTTTCTTCAAATATGAGGTGTCGCAAATAAAAAGCCGTCATAAATTAAATTCATAGAATAAAAACACTGAACTAGATTAAAAATAGTTCAGTAAGTCAAAAATTATTGTTAGAATAAAACGGAAAGAAATCAGATCTTCTCTCGCAGTGAAACAAAGGCATATTGTGAAGATATATCTGTATAGATTGCAATAAATTCTGTGAGTTGTTTTTAGTGCCATTTATTCTTCTGTTAAACATTATAGCCTTTACTTTACATGTGAAAATGATGAGTCAAAAAGTATTATTTTTGGTTCAGAGCTCCTTGTTAGTATTCTTGAAGAATTCAAGCAAAAATGTGCAAATTACATTACCGTAGAGTATTTAAGACAAAATATTATCCGATGTTATTTTAAGAGCCTTTTGGAAACCAAAACTTTTCTTCTAGAACACCACTTTTGCATTGGATGACATCAAAGTTGTTGAACATATGCCTCTACTTTATCTGTGAAGATGATCTGTTTAAAAATATCCTTTTCGCGTGTGAGCTTTTTGTTGAGTACTCCTAACGCACTGAAGCAAAATGTACAAATTAGATAACAACAGAATAGTCAAAATAAAATATTGACAAGTGCTTTCTTAAGTCTTTTGTAAATCAAAACTATTCTTCTTAAATAACAGTTTTGCGTTTGCTGCCATCAATTTGAAACTAAGTAAAGTAAAGTTTAAACACTACTATGCAAGAACCTAACGTCACCCTATCTTTTTTACCCGTGGGCAGCACTTTTTGTTAAGATCAATCTGGCTTGCCAGAAAACGCATAAAATGTAAATATATTTGATATTTTTTTAGATAACATGGGAAGACACGGAAAAAGATAGAAAATTAGAAATCAAGAATAATTGTTATCATTGCTAGACTCTAGCTATATAAATACAAAGTTTCAATCTGTTTTTTGGAAACCAATTTCTCACTATTTGACTTCAAATCTGTAACAATCCTTATTAATACCAAATGAAGATATTCGATTGTTTTGTTAGGTCACCAAACGTAACTTTATATTCGGAATTTAGAACGTGACAAAAGACCACAAGGATTACATTGGGCCGAGCTACGATTCGCATTCAGTTAAACTCTTGAGAGAAATCTAATACGATACAAGATTACTAAAGTTGGAGCTACAAATACGATAGTCTTTTTCTTTATTATTATTACTATTTTAGATCATTACCGTATAGTTTCATAATCTATTTTATAACACTCATTTTCCAGAAACTGAATAAAAAATATTCATGTTTTAACATAATAAAACAATTTCACATTTAAAAACGTATGGTGTGAAGATAGCGGAAAAATCCTATTCTTAAAATGACTAGAATAAAAGATATTCACGTGCACTTCCTGCAAACATATTGGTGTCAACAAATTATTTAAACACCAGTACCTTAACTCAATTTCCCTCTTCTAACGCAACACAAATCTTCAGCATTTAAAAAATCCCTCTTAACTTATTTTAACTGTTACTGCGTTGCTCTCTGATCCATTCTTCACTGTGTCAGCTTCTCTTTCTCTCTTTATTTTGAATGCAGCCTCTTAGAATCCCCAGTTGCTCTACGTCTTCTTTTGCTTTTCGTATTCTTGCATTTCAGGTGGAGGATGGGCAGGGAAGAGGAAGGAGATTGGAAGACCCGGAGCGGAGGAATGTGTTGCAGGGACGAGGAGCAAAGTTATAGATCACAGTGCATTGCAGAGGGGCCGTATAAAAAGTTATTTTAGACTGTAATTAATTACGATCTTGACATTTTTCGAGAAGACTTTTCTTGATCACATTGAAAGTGCGAAAAATTCGGCAAAAGAGAGACGGTATTTATAGACTATCAAAATCACGCATGTTACTGACAGAAAACTCTAGTCTAAGTATGTAGCCAGAAAGAAAAACAGGACCTACTTACGATATCGTGGGACCCGATTTCGAACGATTTTTCGGAGCCCTTTTGTGCTTAAAAATTTGAATTTTAGCCATTTAGGGGCCCCTAGCCCATGTCCTAGTCGACCTATTTAGTAATCTGGCCCTGAGTTCGGGTCAGGTGGGGTAAAATATTTTGATGGCCAAAATTTTGCTTTTCTTTCTTTGCAAATCTTTTGCAAACTTGTATACATGTCATTTTAGTGATCACACACACACATACCCACATAAACACACACGCCTACGTATACACACTCGTGATAGCGAAAACAATAATTTGAATTCAAAATGTCAAAATTCAAGTTTTTTTTTTTTTTTTTTTTCATCGTAAACCAAATAATCAAGCTTGTACAATAAGGCAAACGAAACAATAGATGACAAAAATGCAAAAGAAAAACGAAGAATGAAAAATTTGCGGTTACTGCCCTTTACATGCCCACGGCAGTATAGATCTTAACATTTTAATTTAACAGAACTAAGCACATTTTTTTTTAATCTTTACATTTTATACAAAGAAACTTTTGACACAGTATTATTTTTATGAAATAACCTTGTTACTTAAAATTTAATTAACTTGCAAGCGTCAAGTACGGAACATCCAATGTCCACCTCTTGTAGTTTGCTGTATGCATTACTTAATATTTTTGCTCTGTGAATATAACAATGACGAAACAAAGTGTAGGTTTTGAAAGCTAAGGTTCCAATGTAAAGGAAACGTACCGCATTTGATAAGAAATAATAATTCAAACCGTTGAAAAATAAGTTATGTGTATGGCCATTTTTCTGAAAATGGTCATTTTGTCCTGCACATGGCGGTTCCTATATTTCATAAAAAGAAATAATTTTAAAAGTTAATGACGAAATTTTTCTCTTAAAAAGTCACACATACGCTTGTTATTTCTTAAACAAATAAACAAGTTTTTATTTTAATGAAATTTATGAAGCACCTCGTGCAAGACAATATTACCGTTTTCTATGAAATGGTCCTCTTAAGAAACCAAGTTACAATTAGTGCCGTTTAAATTAGTTTGTAAATGTAAATCTTTAAATATTTAAATTTTTATTCATTATATTGAACTTAGTGGTAATATTTTTTTACGACTAGAAAGTCGCCCGTCAAGGTATGATGGGTGAAAATCGCTTCTACTTTTCTACATTTGAACGAAGACATTGCTTGTTTGGTGATATTTTGATAGTTGAAACTGTAAACTTAACTCCAGTGGATTAACCCTTAACTCCAGTAGGTAGCGTTCATTTCGTCATTGTCGACCATTTTTTCGTTTCTTCATTCCCTTGAAATGACACACTTACCAGTAAAGAGTTAAGTTTTGTCACAATACAGCCTTTCCTTGCATGTTAAATATTACCAAAACATATTATCAAATTATTAGTCCGTGGCGCGAGTTTCATTGCTGAAACACGCGCGTTGCTCGATCATCGGCTATTATATGTACGAAGATGATGTGTAAAAGTTTGAACTTTGAGATACGAGTGGAAAATTTAGCATTTTTAGTACGCATATAAAGTTGAAGGAATTCCAAAAGTCTATAATTTCGGTCCCCTCTAAAAATCAAAAATCAGAAAATCTATCAGCAACTAACACGCACTCTACTGATTTGTTATTAGTTTTGTTCATTTTGTTTTTTAGCTATGTTCATTTTATTTGAAAGAGGAAAATCACCACAGTGTATGCAAATGAGTGTTCTTCAGGAGCCTTTAGTCAAAATTTCAGAAAATGTCATATATTTTACTGATGAGGAAGTTTTTGCTTTTTTTGCTAGATGAAGTAGAATGAAAAATTGACAGGCACTGAATATTTCTCTAAACAATTTTTTATTTGTAAAATGAAATTGCGTTCTTGCTGATCATCTATTACAAAATATTAACAAAAAAGAAATCACAAATTATACAAAGGATGTTTCCGCTCCTAGGTCATCCGCCATCTCTTCGTGGTCAAACTTTATCAAAAGTAAAGGATTGTTGTTTCTGGAGTAATACAAAAGTTAACATCTCTCTATCTGTACCGCAGAAACATTCGATGTTGCTATTTTAATTTTGAAACAACGAACGAATGAACATGACGAATTCAATTATGAACGAAACTTTTTTATTCAAGCATCTGAAAGATTAGCGTGCCTAATGTAGGGTTAAAAAGGTCTGCTCAATTCACTAGTCGTTTGAACAATATTAATTCGCATGCAACTTCATTCTTACTCATTTTTTTCAATCGAAATTGTGTAAACTTCAGTGGAATACCTCCCAAAAGGAAAGATTATCTGTACTATATCACGCCTTAGAAAGCGAAAGTAAAGAATAAGTCAGTTTGAATAATGGAGCTCAGGTGTTTATATAAAAAGCGTTCTAGTCAGAAAGGAGAGGAAAATACCCTTCTTTTTTGTGTTGCTCAGTTCAGTGATTGATTTTCAAATACTTTCTGAAGCATCCATGAAAACACTTCTTCAATCAGCGTTAAAGCAAGTGCAAATCAATTATTTTTTGCCTATTTTGCATCATAAAAAAAGCACCAGTGCAAATGATTTTATTAGCTAATCAAAGTCATACTAAAAAAATTATCACTTTTAATTTTTCCAAAATATAAGTTACTTTCGTTAAACAACTGACAGTTTGAATATACTATATTCTTGCCGAAATATGTTCTTCTTAACTAAGACTGATGACTGGTGTTTAATGAAATGTAACAGCATGTGTATTTTCGATAGATTGTATGAGTCTCTTTATTTTTTAGTTTATTTTTGTTGGTTTTTGTATTATTTGTATTTCCAATCACTGTAGATTGTGCGTAAGCAGTTATTATCCCACTTTACTCAAGGGTTTGATTGTGAAAAACTTAAAAAATGAACGCAAAATCGTTAGTTTTCCAAATTATCTGATATTCCAGAACCTGACAGCACTAGTTGTCAAACAGCTCTGTTAACAGCTTGTTGTTGTCAAACAACCAGAGACAGCAGTTTCTTTCACTCATTAGAACTCATCAGTCTGGATTAGTGAATAACCGAGCTGGAGGCAGATGTCATTGCATCGAAGCTGAGCTCTCATATTGCATGTAGTTATGCCTTAGCCCTGGCTTAGGGACAGTAACTTACTGTTGAAAATACCCAAGCTTTGCCTTCAATTCACGACTCGAACCGCACCATGCTGCGGACAGTCGCTGGTGAGATAAATTTACTTTGTCTACCAGTTTGTTGGCACTCTCAGCTTCAGTGGGATGACATCTGCCTCCAGCTCGGTTATTTACTAACCCAGACTGATGAGTTCTAATAAGAATGAAACTGCAGTCCCCGGATGTGATAACCGGGCTGTCTGGTATATTGCCTGCAGTTCTGGTGCCTTCGTCGTCCAGACATAGGGGCGGTAAATTACTGCTAAATACTGACTAAATTTAGTGCAAATCGCTCGCTCAAGTGTATACATAGATACGTATAAATATTTATGCGATCAAGGGACCGCCATCTTTGATGACACCTATTGGCCATAGCTAGAAAATGTATTTGTCGGACCCCCATCCAAGCCTATAATACTTTCTAGAACTAATGCTTTATTATTTTTTACTGTCTGACCATGGATTACATGGAAAGGCTAATATCCGGTTTCAGCAACATTTTTTAAATCTGAATTCTATTCGATCTATAGTCTCACGGCAAAAATTAGTAGATTTATTTATTCACAACAAAGTTTTGAGCTTACCATTTTGCTTTTACGTGCCTGAACGATATAAAAATATTTTCTTCTCTTTTCGTTGTTTCCATGGTAACTATTTTTGTTTTCCTTTATTTTATTTTTGAGAATGCAATAAATGACTAAGGCACTAGTGACGTTATAAAACGTGTGCATCAAAATCCCATCGTTATTTTCCCTTCTCCCCTGCTAGATTCATTCAGATGGAATTCGCAACTCCAGCGCTCGAATTCGCAACTCCAACGAACTATAGGGGGCACTGCAGTCACTGTTTAATGGCGGACGAAAAAACTAAAACAAACGCACGTGGTAACGAAGAAAAAGCTAAAAGTGTTGTGATTTTTGTTCGTATGTATGATTTTTTTGTTTTATCCTTTTTAAATCAATATTTTAAGTCCTGAGGATATTTTGGCCCACGTAGAAAGAAATGAGAATTCAAGAAGCATTACTAAACGTCAAACATTAATGCAAACTACGTAGTTCGTAGTTCTAAGCAGCCATTTCCACGATGTTGAATTCGATATTTATCAATTCTTGATAAAACTAAATAATAATTGTGGCCTGACAAGAATAACAATTAATGCTAGATACTTTAATTATATGACATTACGAATTATTATCAACAGAAGATGATACTTCTTTGCCTTGCTCGGCTAGCGCTTATTGTTTTGCATTTGTAGATGAGTTATTTCTATCAAATTCCCGAATCGGTTAATTTAAATTTTTTTTGTTTCGATGTTTCTAATTTCTGAGTTATGATTTAATTATGTCATGTTATGCAAATCATCAACAAAATTCTCACTGAAATATGGAAGTAGTTTTCTTTTCAGTTGAATGACCATTATTTCTTTTAACTTATCGAATTCTGTAATCTTACTACCATTTTATTCCACCCATGATAAAAATTAAAAATGGTTTAACTAAAAACCAGAAATCTCGCCAAGGTTACTTTGCTCGCACAATACTAAAACTATAACCCTAAACAAATTTCGCGAAACCTTTCAGCTGAGAATAAAAGGAATAAAGAAAATTCTTTCTCAGTTAAACATTTTTCATTTTGTTCTACGATAATATATTCAAGAAAATATTTTGCATACTGTCCATTCCAACTGAATGCTGCTGTAAAATATGGTTAGTTAAATTAATTTAAGATTAAAAAAAATCCATATTCTTATAAATTCCTACAAAACAATAATTTTTTTTTACCTTGTATAACGTTATCCAAGTTTGTTAATCCAGAGTTTTCGCTTTAACCATTTCTCAATCAACTCACATTTTAAAAGGAAATAAGGAAAACTAACATTATTCTGTGAAGCTCGAAAATACTACTAAGGGAATAAACAATTTCTGTAGCTGAAAGCTACAGAAATCGAACTAAGACACATCGATTGCGTTAATAAATACTCAGAACAAACTGCCTGTGTTTACGTCAACAGACACACATGGAACGCAACGTGGCAAAGTTTTAGTTTTTCCGGCAGTTTTGTAAATCACCGCAAGGTAGCGTATTCGAGCGCTTTAGTTGCGAAAAATGCAAAAATTCATTTATCGCCCATTTTGATCGCAAGATGCGCTGAACCCAATCTCGTGTATCCAGCAATCAATGGCAACGTTTCAAAGTTTGTTTAGTTTTGATTGGATAGAGATTGGATATTTTGTTAGAATGGGAAACATGTATGGTCTGTAGCGCCTTCTTTGTTGTCATGAATTTCAGTGATTGTCACGGCCTATAAGCGTTAGCGAATCAAGTGCAGCCATGTGCAGATGTTACAGGATTCGCATTAGTGCAGTTTTGTTAATCAATTAACCGGTATGCATCGGAATAACATCTGATAACATCTTAAATATTGAGAAACTAACCATTTTAAGTCTTTTATGGCAGTGTTCCTTTGAATAATAGCAGCAGTTAGATTTCGGTATACAAAAGACTGTGATAGAAAAGTGTAGACAAGAGTTGAATTCAGAACCCTTATTTAGTTACGGCAAGCAAATTCATTAGTGTAAGTTCAAATAGGAGTCGATTTGACAGGCTCATTGAAAATATTTTGATGTTCTTAGCTAACTTTACAGTAAAAGTTGCAGAAAAAAATATAATAATATTACTGGGAAAATATCGTTATAAAGAGACAAAATTCATATTACCTAAATTAATAAGAAATATTGAAAAATAGCCTCTGAAAATAATGTTTGCACAAAAATTAAAAAAAAAAATTAAGGAAAATCTATTGATGTTGAAACTCTACTTTTCACCGCCGTCCTCTCCCCTAATGAAAATAATAAATTTTGGATTAATAACTATTCGGAAACCATTGAAAAGGATTTTCAAACATAACAGTTCTCAGTTTTGAAAAGACATGTTCACTCTTTGAATTTCTGAAAAATATATAAATGTATACAAAATATCAAAATAAAATATTACTACGCTAAATCGCAAAAATTTTCAGATAACTGCAGATACGTGTTTTAGTGTTACAAGGAAACCTTTTTCAATGCAAAAGAGGTGAGCTTATGATAAAACGAGCTGATGTGTGCATCACATGACTTCCTTTTACTCCAATTTAATGTCATTTTCTCATTAGTAGCAGTTTTAATGTGATTCAAAAGTTTACTCTCTAAATATCACAAACAATGGCCAAATTGAAACCAGATTTTTATAAAAAAAATTTAAAAAAAAGTGTCAAATTTGTCGCTAAGTTGGCGACCAAAAGACTGGCTATATATAGCCAAGTGTCCGGCAAATTATAACACCACTTAAGTTTACATTGAAATTAACAATGTTTTCCCCCCAAAAAGGGGCAAAAGACCCCCTTTGGCATCCGAATGCAACCAAAACGGGAGGTGCACAACTAGACACCACTAGGAGTCTAAGTACCAAATTTCCACTTTCTAGCACATTCCGTTCTTGAGTTATGCGACATACATACAAACATACACACATACATACGTACATACAGATGTCACGAGAAAATTCGTTGTAATTAACTCGGGAATCGTCAATTCAGATATTTCGCGTGTCTATACGTTCTTAGACACTTGTCTACGTGTGTCGAGTCGAAAAAAAAAACTCAACATTCTTTCGGGGGTGAGCAAAATGGGAATTATGTTCGATTTTTGAGTGAAAATTTTTTTGCGAATACAGTACTTTTTTGTAAAAGGAAGTAAAAAGAACGTTTGACAAAAGTCAAAAGCTCACATCTTTTGCAATGAAAAAGCGGTTCCTTGTAACCACAAAACACGTGTCTGCAATTACCTAAAAAAATTTACAAAAGTATTTTTTTTTATTTCAAATATACTACACATACCAAAATCACAAAATATTCCGACTGCAAGAAAAAAAAACTCTTCACTCTTCTAAGTCTTTTTCCCTTGAAACATCCCGCGTACGTTACTGCGCGAAGCCATGGCACAAAAACGGATTAAATATGTGCTTATCAGATCGTGCTGACAGATATACGAGGTGTTACATCTTAGCGAAGTGTCGACAGAGAAAAGAAAACGTAATTAATGTTCAGCCCCAGCGTCACATGTGTCAAATTCACGAGCCATACCTCCTCCTGACAAGTATTTAAGACCGTCGTCAACTACTGCAATCCAAAGCTATTTTTACTTGAGAGTAGTTCTTAAGTGAAAGGAGACTGGGAGGAACATGAAGTATCCTGCGCTCTTTTCCAAGAGGTGAAAATCATTCTAGCAACGATTGCCAAGATTTAACATTGCAAGCTTCTAGTTTCTTTCTTCAGTTGTTGTTAGGGTTGCGGAGTCGGAGTCGAAGAGTTGGATTCGGGCTGGTTTGGGAGTAAAGGAGTCGGAGTCGGGAGTCGTAGGTTTGAAGTTTCAAGAGTCGGAGTCGGAAGTCGAAGTTATGAAATTTCAAGAGTCAGAATCGGACTAGTTTTTGGGTAAAGGAGTCGGAGTCGGGAGTCAAAGGTTTGAAATTTCAAGATTCGGAATCAGGAGTCGAAGGTATGAAATTTTAAGAGTAGGAGTTGGATTGATTTTGGGGTAAAGGAGTCGGGAGTCGAAGATATGAAATTTCAAGGATTGGAGCCGGGAGTCGAAGGTTTCAAATTTCAAGAGTTAGAGCTGGGAGTAAGTAGAAGGTAGGAAATTTCAAGAGTCGGACTGGATATGGGGTAAAGGAGTCGGAGTCGAGAGTCGAAGATTTGAAGTTTCATTAGTTAAGAGTCGGGAGCCGAAGGTGTGGAATTTCGAGAACCGGAGTCGGAGTCAAACATTTGAAGTCTCAAGAGTCGGAGTCAATTTCGAACATTTTCCCACAAAGTCTGCAACTCTGCCGGCCAGTGTTTGTGGAGTCTGAGTTGAACTGGTTTTAAGGGATAAGGAGTCAGACTGGTTAAGGAGTCGGAGTAGGTAATTTTTCCTCCGACTCCGCAGCCCTGGTTATAATCACATTGTGCAGTTCTACCAGAACTTACTGAGCTTGCCTTTATAATCTGCATTAATGAAATGCAAGTTTATTAATGCTTTCATTGATAACCTTTTTTCTCACAATCTGTTTTTTGTAGGTGTGTGTTACCCTTTACATTAAGCAGAGTCACTTTGAAATGAACGAACGAAACACGCGCATCAAATTTTAACCCCCCCCCCCCCCCATTCAGACAGACTCGTGTGTAGACAGTAATGTGAAATGAAGTGGTGTGAATTTAAAGTAAATCTGCAGTCTTATTTGTTTTTTTTTAATTCTCCATTTAAACTCTAATTAAATTCATGTGGTATTTCAATTTCATGCCGAGTACTAGGCAATATAATAAAAAAAGTGAGTTATTGTTGACGTGTCCGCAGATTTTAAACTGTACGGAAAAATTGAGTGCGTTGCTTCAAGAGGTTGAACTTCTAAATTTTAATTACATATAAGACAACCACAGAAAGATTTAAAGCACAGAGAGTGGAAATAAGACCCTGAACACCGCTGATAATCGAACCTTCGACTTCCGGCTGCCACAAAGCTACGGAGACCTCAAAAATGTAAGTTGAATGAGTGATTTATTAGAATAATGTTGTTGATTTTGCACGTACGTTTTAAAACTAGCCTTACGCAAAAAACTTTGGATTGAGCTGGTTTTGAAGTAAAACGGTGTTCTGGCAATGGATTTTCGACGTGAATGATATTGATTCGCTCCCAATCACTTTCCAGCCTGATAGTACCGACAACGAAAGAACAAATTATGAAAAGAAAATATCACTTGAAATTTCATTGATTGAGCTGGTTTTGAAGTAAAGCAGTGTTTTGGCAGTGAGTTTCGACCTGATTGAGAGAGATTCGCTCTCAATCGCTTTCCAGCCTGATAGTACCGACAACGAAAGAACAAATTATGAAAAGAAAATATCACTTGAAATTTCACGGATTGAGCTGGTTTTGAAGTAAAACAGTGCTTTGGCAGTGGATTCCGAAGTGATTGGGATTGATTCGCTCCCAATCGCTTTCCAACCTGATAGTACTGACAGCGAAAGAAGAAATTATGGGGAAAAAATCTCATTCGAAATTTTATAGATCGAGTTGTTTTGTCATTTTTTTTCTTTTTTTTTTTTTTGACTGAAATTAATCTCTTCGCTATTATTTTTATAAATGGGGTTTTTAATTACTTTTTCGCTAAATAAATATTGCAACTAATCTGTTCTTAAACCTCATGAACTGTTAGTAATTTAGATTACAAGCTTAGTTGCTCTTTCGGCGTAAAATGTTTTTAATTTCTGGTGTAATTTTAAATGAAATTTTTCTTGTAAATTAAGTTGAAGAAAAGTGGAAATATAAGAGCGTGTAGGAGGTCTACAGGACGCAGGAAAATTTCACCTTGTTGGTAATACTGCAGTGAATTGTTACTGTGAAATTTAAATTACGCTGCTACAGTGCTAAAATACAAAGTATCATCACAGATTTTGCAGGGCCGGATTAAGCCAGCGCGGGGCCCGTAGCAAATGTTTCCAAGGGGCCCTCTTTTTCGAATGATATAGTAAACAATATAGCACTTCTTCATGGAGACGGGAGGTGTACTTATAACACGCATGAATATATAAATGTGTATATAGTTTTAGAGCTTTAGGATGGTTATGATCCCCTTCTATTGCCCCTCTTCTTCTCGTTACTATATGTTTTTAACTTTTTAAGTCCAAAAACGCAATTGTTGGACGATATAAAGAAAGGGGGGTCCGGGGGCTTACCTCCCGGAAAATTTTCGATATTTCAATTCTAAAAACTCAATTCTAACGACCCCTGATCATATCAGGAAGAAAAGATTCGGATGCTATTATTTAGAGAAACTGTAGTCAAAGATGGCGATTGCATCCTATCTTAGGTAAGATCAAAGGAAAAAATTTGGCTTCACATCGACTCTTCAGGCAGTTTTTTAAAATTGAAGTTTTAAATAAAACTGTAGATTATCCTTAATAATGTTGTAGAGAGAGGAAAGAGTGGTGTTCAAGGAGGTCCCATTGGAAAATTTTTGAATTTATTATCTGTTATTCATCTAAAAACACAATTTTAAGCAAAAATTCTTCAAATTATAGACTCTGAGAAGGTGTTTTTTTACGTCCTTTGGTGATTTTGGGGCGGAGTTCGCGAAAGTCATCCCCTGGAAATTTCTCGAAAGTGAAGTTGTGAAAACGTGAAAGATAGGCCATCGCGGGTTACGTTTTGGTATGGGATGGGGTTTAAGCACTCTCCGAGGCAACCCGGAAAATTTTCGAAGTCTTAAAAGTAAATTTTAGACCATTGTTAACAATGTTGGAGGGGGAGACGGGGAGAGGTAAACTCCCATTGAAATTTTTCGAAATTAGTCCAAAATACGCATTTTTAGGCCACTTTATTAGAAGACGTTATAGGACGGGATCGGGCTCAAGATTACACCCATGGAAATTTTTTGAAACTGAAGTTCCAGAAAGCAGTTTTAGCGGGTTTTCGATTATGTTAAACAATTTTCTTCCTGAATTTTTCTGAATTTCAAGTTTGAATAAAAAAAGTTTTCGGCTACCTTTGGTGATTCAAAAGAAATTGGTTAGGTTCGGGACATGGGTGGCAGCTTTTTAGTTCAATCCCACTCAGAGGAAAAAAATAAAAACGATATTTAATGTTCTACACATAATTATTTTAGTTTCATCAAAAAATAATATTCTCTTAAAAACTCATTTATTTCACTCAGCATAAGTGTGAAGTCTCAGAATCTTTTTCTTTTCTTCTATCATGATCTCTTAATTTTGCCCATTGTTGTTTACAGTGCTGGATCCACGGATCGTGTCACGGTAGGAAAATTTTGATGGTGAAGAATTGACATTAAGTTAAGTAACCAAAAAGAGTTTAGAATGACTAATAATTACCTTTTCAGGACTCCAATTTAGAAAGCTTTAAGAAGAAAGCACGTTTAAACAATTTCTGGATGCAGCCCTTTTCCTTCTCATGTCTAACATCACCAAAGAGAGCCTTAAAATGTGGTTTTAGGATTTGTGCTTAAAGAATTTCAGCATCCTCCTTCTCCTGCTATCAACAAAAATTGCTTAAATTTGAGTTTTTAGAACCTAAATTCCGAAAAATTCCGGGGAAAGCCCTTTATTTTTTTACCGACTTCAAAAAGGAGGCGGTTATCAGTTCATACCGTATGTATGTTTTTTTTTCTTTTGTTTGTCCACTCACAGCGTCTCACCAAGTGAACCGATTTTGATGATTCTTTTTTTAATGGATAGGGGACGGCTCAACTTAGGTCCCGTTACTTTGTTTGGCCATATTTGATCTTTAGAAAGAAAGTTATGGTCAAATAACAGTACATTTCATGTAATTTCCCTATTAAATGATTAAATATAAAACCTATTGTTACAAAAGTTTGGTGCCATACAACAGTAACATTAATAGTAATTTTAGTGATAATTTTGAATGAAGGCTTCTCTGAAGCAAGCATCAAGTTTCTTCCGTGTCATTGCTCTCTGGCGGAGGTAAACCTAACGTTGAAACGAGGTTTATGCAGTGATTATAATCAGCTTAGCCTTCACAATGCTACTAGGTTAGGTTTGCTTCAACTACAGTAGTATTTTTATCGTTATCATGTATGCCAATAACAGATGATCTGGGCTAAGTAAGGAGATACAGGATTGCATAAAAAGCAACTATGCTGTGAAATGTAAATTAGATACGGAAAACGTAATATTTAAATGGTTATAATTAAATTAACACACAAATGAATTCCAGGGAGGAGCAAAGACAAATTTTTAGTTTCAATTGCTTAAAGTTTAAGGCGTGTTTTTAGTTGTGTGTTTTTTTTTTTTAGTATGGAGCATTTTTATAAAAAAAATAAGGTGAAGTTTCGTTATAGTAACTACTTAATATTTCTGAAATACATTTACACTAAAAAGAAAAAAAAAATTTTGAAAAAAAAAAAAAAAATAGAACCGACTTCAAAATTGCTCTAAAAAGTGAAAAATAATTTTATTCTTTAAACACCATCGATAATACTTTTAAACATAATTTTTGAAGTTGGCGCAAAAACGATAGATAAAATCATTTACAGCCATAACTCAACTACAATTATAAATTTAACCAGGACCAGTTTCTTCACTACCACATACATTATGCATTGATGACAGCATATTTGAGTTTGATATAAATATTTCGTTCCTAACTTAGGATGATTTTCTGAAACAAATATGAACAAAGCATGGTTACACTGGATTTTACTTTTTGTTTTTGCGCAAACTTCAAAACTTATGTTTAAAAGTATTATCGATGGTGTTTAAAGAATAAAATTATTTTTCACTTTTTAGAGCAATTTTGAAGTCGGTTCTATTTTTTTTTTCAAAATTTTTTTATTTGAAATTTCAAAAAGAATTGGAAAGGAGAATACCCACCTACTTCCCTAGCTTCTCAACATTCGGGGAAAAAGGCTCCAAAGCATCACTCTTTACCTAAAGTTAGAACTAAAGATAGCCTGCGTCTTGAAGATTTCAGTTTCTAGCATTTTGCGAAGCAAACCCGTATCCCCCCCCCCCCCCCCCGATAACTTCTCCAGTGATAATCTAAAACCACGGTTTGAAACTTGAAGTCAGAATGGTTTCAGGGGGAGTTTAGACCCTCATTCCTTTCTCTAATCTTCCCACATAACTTGAAATTTTGTTTTCAGCTATACCATGGGTCGATCCCTCAAACGCTTTCCTCCCAAAGATAGCCTGAAATTGACTTCAGTTTTGAGCACAATTTCAGGAAAGAACCCCTTCCCCTTTCCTCTACTGTTATGAAACAACCAAAACTTATTATTTTTCTATTTTATTTATTTATTTATTTATTTATTTATTATTTTATTTTATTCATTTTTTTGAGGCTTGAATAGCTGAAAGTTTTAGGACCCTAACTCCCTTAAATTTCCTAAGATACCTTAAAATTGACTTCATTTTGAAAAAAGAAAAAAAAAATCCAGAGAAAACCCAATTTTCCGTTCTCCAAACTTTGCCTAAAATTGTAATTTTTAGGTCAGTTTTGAAACTTTTCTGACCAATTGCGTTTTTAAGACTTCAATTGGGAGAAATTTCTGGAAAGCAATCTATCGAAAAAATAAGATTCTTAATTTACCTGAGCATTTAGAAAAGCTAACCATAAATAAAATGAGAAAGGTAGAGAGAGATTTAAAAAGTTAAAAGTAGTTTTTTTTTTCTGGAATTTTTTCTCACGGCGCGGGGCCCCCAGAAGCGTGGGGCCCGTAGCATTTGCTACTTCTGCTCTATGGCTAATCCGGCCTTGAGATTTTGGTAGCGCAATTGAAGAAAGGGGTGCTAACCAACTGAAATCTTTGATTTAAAGTTGAATTGCTAACACTAAAACGTTAATGTTAATACAAATATGACTTGGCTCCTTTTTTTTCGAGAACGTTTCAAGAAGTTTTCAAAACCCATTGGGTCTAGACACTAGAAGGTCAACTTTTAAAATGATTGCTAACAATGAATGCTGACTTTTCTCATAAGATGAGTGGTTATACCGATTGTTAGTCTGAAATATGATCAAAATTTTGGAAAAATATTTTGCTAATTTTGAAATTCCATAGCTCAAAAACTATTGAATGTACAAAAGTGTGATTAAACTTAAAAAATGCAAATTTAAAGAACAAGTTATCATCGAAAAGTACGTAGTTCAAAAGTTGAAAAGTGCAATTGTTAAAATGTAGGAAAATGTATTATCTTTTACACATTATGCAGTGCACTAGCTTTAGCTGCAAAACTTTTTAATACATCTATTGCTAAGTATCACGACCTTTGATTATTCTCATAGAAGAGGGTGATAGTATAATTTTGCTCTTTGACAGTAAACAGATTTTAAAGAATAAAAACATCCTTTCAACCTTTTTTTCTTCCTTTTACAAAAAAGGAAATATTGTATTCGCGAAAAAATTTTCACTCAAAAATCGCCCTTAATTTCCATTTTGCTCGCCCCCGAATGAATATTGATTTTTTTTTCAACCCAACCATACGTGGATATATGCCTAAGAATGTATAAATACCCGAAGTATCCATTTTGACGATCCCCGAGTTAATTACAACGAGTTTTCACGGGACGTCCGTATGTACGCATGTATGTGCGTATGTATCTCGCATAACTCAAAAACGGCATGCCCTAGAAAGTTGGAATTTCGTACGTACACTCCTAGCGGAGTCTGGTTGTGCACCTTCTCTTTTGGTTGCATTCGGATGTTCCAAAGGGGGTCTTTTACACCTTTTTGGGGTAAAATCCTTATTAACCTAAGTGCAAACTCAAGTGGTGTTATAATTTGGCAAACACTTGCCAATGTATCGCTAAGCTTTTGGTCGCCAAGTTTTGTTGCCAGCTTGGCGAAAAATTTGGCGGGGTTTTTTTTAGAATTCTTTTTTTAAAGTCTGTTTTCAATTTGGCCTTCTTTAGAGAGTTAACCATTGAATCTCATTAAAACTGCCAATATTGGGAAAATTAATCTGTTAAAACATTTTCTTTGCTTCGGTTCGCTACTTGGGGTGAAAATATTTTAAAGTGTTTCTTTGCTTACTCCGAGGCACTTTATCATTAAATTGGAGTAAAAGGAAGTCATGTGAGGCACACAAATCAACTCGTTTTTTCTTTAAAACAGCAAATTTATAAGTTTGAAAAACAGTTTGTTTACCAATGGAGAGGGGCGACATGGCATAATTGGCAGTGGCATTGAATTTTTTTGCGGGTTTCTTAAGAATGTCCTTTCCTATTTTCCTTTCTTTTTTTCTCTTTTTTTTTGGGGGGGAGGGGCTTTCCTTCCTGAGGAAGTACTCCGTAGTTTTATTTGAGGGGGTGCACCATCGCTCTTGGGGGGGGGACTCCTGTGTTTAGTGAGTTTTAGAAAACGTATTTCTTGATAAATTGCTCACGAACTACGTAAAATTAAATAACATTTTCCAAATGGTATCACAACTTCTATCTTAACTAAACTCGGATGATAACATTTTATTTTTTGAACAGCCCCTTGGCTAAATCATACTTAAAACAAACATTATATGTGTTAAAATAGCGTAACACTGCGCGGTAAGTTCGCCCCAAAGCGAAAGCGTTGCACGATGCGAAGAAGCAACGGTCTGTTTTTGATCTCTCTTCCAGAAACGTTAAATAGCTCCCACGCTAAATTTGACTCCTTCATTTGCGTTAACTGTGAAAATTCCGTAACTGGAACGAGTGAAGTAGATCCAAGCTTTCCTTTAATACCCGTTTCTTTTTAGGATTTACTCGTCTGAGCATCAATTCACTTCCACTGAGAATTTTTATTGTGTTCAAAAGTGCAAAAAAATAGCATTCACCCTAATGCGTACAAGTAATGTATGTATATCATGATCCTGGCGTAAACATTCAACTTGAAAGAAATATTGTAATATAGTTAATCAAACACATTTGTACTGTATTTCATTACGTTGAAGACGGATTGTAACAGTATTTCAAAGTCATTTAACTTAGTAAAATGTTGTACAATACAATTTGCTCAAATTTAATAATGTATTTAAATTGTGGTAATGCGGATCAAAAAAATGAAGTTTCATTTAAATTCTAAAAGTCTGATTGGACGGCTTTTTCTTCATTCTTCATTCTGTTCGAAATACTTAAATGTTTGTGCTCAACAAAGGCAAGAGAAAAAAAGAACAAACAATATGTTTTTCAAGATTTGCACTTTCAGAAATTAAATGTAACTGTGTTTTTATGTTGTCATAACTTTACAAGAAGATGTCGAAACGTAATTAAGATCCTTACAATAGATTTCAACTATCGCAGCAAGCATATCTGCTTTTAAGATGGTACATATATCTTGTGCAAACCTCAAAACGCTAAAAACTCGGCATAAATGCAAGGTGCGCCAACTCTCGATAAATCGAAGCCTTATAACTCAAATTTTCCCTTATCTAGAAGTCTTCATTGGGTATTAAACTCTTGAGAAGGATGTAAAAAGTTCCCATAACTCAAACTACCAATAACTCGAAGGTTTTGCCGATCAAATGGGACTTCGATTTATCGAGAGTTGACTTTCTCACTGTCAGCTGCGATCCCTGTTTTCAACATTGTTACAGTATTTGAAATATTTCCTAAATGCTATAACAACGTCGTAAAAATATTTCAATTCGGTGAAAACTGAACCTGTTGATTCTTTTTAGGTGTTTTTTTTTTTTTTGTTCATTTTGTTGTATGGTTATAGGATTTTCATTTAAAATTTATCTAATGTTTTTGAATCCCCGAGATTAAAAAAAGGTGTTTTGTACGTTTTTTGTTTTTTAATGTGTCTATCACCCCTACTTATAAAAGTCGCCTAATATTCTTTCAGTGACCTCGCACACTAGTACTCGTGGTATACGAGGAGTACGTTCATTGTACAGTCTAATAATTTACTTCACTGATAAGGCTAGTTACTAAACTTCCAGAATTTTAATTTTGTGCGCGTAAATAATTTCAATATTTCATGTAACGTACTTACTGCTAAATTTCAATACGTCTCTGGGTAAGGAGGGGGGGGGGGCGAGATTAAATGGCTGTGAAACAAAAATTATAGCAAACAAGATTATAAACAATTTTTATACAATAAATTAATATTATCTTGAAAGATCGCATTCTAGAAAGTTTTTTTTTACAAAAATCAAATTAATATCTTTCGTTTGACCCAAAACACTAAAAATCGACATTAAGTATTTCTTTAAGCAAAAGCATTGCAGATTCCTTTCCGCACGCCTGCACTTGGAGCACGCCTTCACAAGCAAATTCATAGCTCAAAATATTTGAAACAACAGTAAAACTCAATTTGCGTCTTAACTGCAACACGAAGGAGCCCTGCAACCACTTGCGGGCTGACGGCCCCCTTCCATTTCTCTCGGTGTCTCGTTACCATGACGACCGCATCCAAGATGTGCGAGGCAGAGGCTGTTGCTCAGGAACTGAAGGTCATTAAAGTATCTAATCAATGCGTCCCTTCCTCTTCGGATAATCCACCGGAGTCATATACACACAGTGAGCCTTCCATTACTATGAATCATCATTTATTGTCGGTCAACCTGCTATTTTGCACTCGGCTCAAGTCAGGCAGCATTGTGTCCCCTGCCGTGGATGCACCGAGGGGCTGTCTGCAAATTTCACTTCGATATCGAAAACGTCCAAGATCCGACTATGACTTGCGGATACCTGACACGAGCTTTATTTATTGCCTCTCCCTCTCGCTTTTGCCACATCGTGAAGTAATAAAATGGTACTCATGTATAACCAGAACCAGACGAAATTTGGAGAGGAGGGTTCCGAAACTTTCCGATTCGTGACATCCGTTGAAGCATTAGAAGTTTTTTCATGGCGTCCTAGCTTATCTTTATCAAATATGCAAAGTGATATCGTGGCCACTTCGTGCAGAGGCGTCCCGAGCTAAAATTCTTGGAAGGGAGAAAAATCTCAATTTGTCCAATGAAATTCCAGTTTTACCGAGTGATAAAAAGTTTTAAGAATTGGAAAAAAGAATCTTAAAGATGCAATACTGTCTTCAAATTTGCCGAAAGAGGAAAATTTTGGGAGGTCCGGGTGAACTTAAATGAATTCTTATCGGGGCACCTCAACATTGCGGCACCTCTCACCTCTACTTGCGAAACTCACTTTAGGAACCTCTATATAATCACATTATAGTAAAAAAAAGCAGTAATATAAGTATTATTGATATATGTAATAAATATACATTGTAATATAAGACGTCGTCGAATTTCGTCTGTTTGTAGTCAAACGTTAACATTAAAAGTATCAAAACTTAATATTTTTTAATTTAGTGCCTTTGGTTAAAAAATAATTTTGTTACAGAGCCTTTGGTTAAACAATATTTAGGTTATAGTGCCTTTGATAAATAACGATTTGGTTATATAGTGCTTTTGGTTAAAGAATGATTTGGTTATAATGCTTTTGATTAAATTATAATTTAGTTAAAGTGTTCTTGACGGTTTTTAATATTGTACCTGGGAGTGGCTTTGGGATTTCTGAAAGACATTAAAATGTTAAGGTGCAATTATTTTTCGATTTGCATCTTGTTGCATTGTGATTTGAAATTCTAAAACTTTAGCTACCGATCAGGTGGCCCTCCAATTTTGGTGCCTTGAACCCGTGCCCCATGTGTCCATGCCTTACTTTAGCTCTGGAAACATCGGCCGATGGTGAAAGTATATAAGTATCGACGGTACTTTTGTGACGTCCCCTGGTGAAACTTATTTACAAAGTTTACTTAATTCAGTGACTTCTCCCAGCTCTGAGTCTTGGGGGAGGAATATATATTCTTCATCGCCCCTTTTAAAAGATTTTAACTACGTTAATACTCGTCTCATAACTTCAAGTTTTGCCAGTTTGCGCAATTTCTGCAAATTTAGATGAATAACAAATTTTCTAGAAATAAGTTTCGTCCTCATTCATGCTTCTAGGCAAAACATTCATTGCCTCTTCAGAAATTAAATTACCTCGTCATATCTGTTATTGAGTAAATTCGTCATTACCTGCTTTAGATATTATATTTCGTTAAATTGCTCCGTTTTATGGACTAAATTTTGTCGTTGTACTAATTCTAGAACTGAAACCGATTTCACATATTTTAGAGAACTATAATTCGTTATTTCTCTCTGGCATACTTCCGAGTAAAACATTTAAAAACTATTTTTTAAATTAAATAATAAGAAATATAGCATTAAAAACGTGAATTAAATGCAATTGTTTTTTAATTTGAATATTCGTCAAAAATAATAATAAAATTATAGAACCAAAAGCAAAAGAGTCCGAAAACTGACTTTTGAGATGATTGAAATGCGTTTGCTGACTGATCTTCCTTTCTCCCTTTAAAAACTTCTATGAGGTCGTCTTCCGACCAACTTTTTATTCATAAGTCATTGAAAGAACTGTCAGCACTCAGGACTTGTAGCGCTTTTATTTATTGTTATTACTGACTTGGTCCCTATTCAACAGTAAGGAAAGAAGGTGTGCACACAGCTGCCAGAGTAGGGGCTTTACTATCACCTAAAATTCAAACATAAGTACCAATTTTTAGAGTCTTCGACAACAGGTTAAAAAAAGAGAGCTAAGGCAGGCATTTTATTTATTCAACCTTCCACCCCCCCCCCCTCATGAAACTACAAAAGGATATTCTCAATTTAAATCAATCTCAATTCAATTTTTCACCTATTCAGATTCAAAATAGTTTATCGGGAGAATTTTTATTGTAATTTGTTTCTGGCATTTTGCCTCCAAATTGTACGTTTAAATTTTAGAAAAAACAAATAAATTTAAAATGGTCTTAACAGGAAAGTGATTAACTGTTGAAATTTACTGAAACATAAAACCCAACAACTTGAGAAACTGATTTGAAAAAAGTTCTGTATCATCAAATAGGGGTTTTTTTTCCCTCATGACAGAGGCATGTTTTGTTCTAAGAAATTAGCTTTAAAT
The DNA here is from genome assembly GCF_026930045.1 of Uloborus diversus. Taxonomy (NCBI): domain Eukaryota; kingdom Metazoa; phylum Arthropoda; class Arachnida; order Araneae; family Uloboridae; genus Uloborus; species Uloborus diversus. The sequence goes on along the minus strand of NC_072737.1, from coordinate 110,159,069 downwards.
GTTAAAAAGGTATGTTTTTACAGTTTGAAAAAATACCTTATTTAGAGAATAATGATCTTATTCCACGGAAATTGATATTGGTCTACGGAAAAGTAGGTTCGTATAGCTGTAGACGGTACTTCTTGTTATTTCCTAATGCACTTCATTGTCCTCTATTCACGACTTGAATAATACAGTTAGTAAAAAAATGATGTGTGCACCACATTATTTTCTAATAATCCTTTTAAATAATATATGTCTTCAAATATTTAGCCATTTAAAGACTTATAATTAAGTCGATTTTGATCTCTAATATGTTGCATTTGTTTTTGTTGTGATTCAGGGACCGAATTTCGCGACGTGTACTTTCTTGGCGGGCTTTTTTAGTTTTGCGAGGAAGATTTGACTGATGACGTTTCTTAGCTCACGTCATCATAAGCAGTTTATATAGAATTTGATTACAAAGCAATCAAAAACAATGTTCCTAGAGTAGGAGTCAGAATCGAACTATCAACAACAGAATTCGACTCACTTCGTGGTTAGGGTAATATAGAACGAAGAACGTAGCCATTGGTATTGTGCTGAGGTGTATGTAACTGTACACAAGTTCCAACGAGCTACTTTGGACCGAGCTGTGGTTGACTGAAGTTCGCGCAATTTCGATAAAGGTCAAGCATATCTAGTAGCTTTGAACCGAGTTAGGTCAATAGAGGGATTAATAATCAGAAGTTTTGACCGCCGCAAGTTACCTAATAATCCTCACGATATAAACTCTCGCAATGAAATAACAAGATTGCGAAATTTACCGTCTTGTAATCGTAACAACTAAGTCAATGAAAATTAACTAAAAGGCGTGAAATAAAAAATAATTATTAAAAAACAAAAAATCCGACGACGTAAAAACCAAAAAAAGAAAAAGAAAAAAAAATAAACCCAGTAGTTTAGAATATTATTAAGTACTACTGAATAACTACATCATTGAAATAGTTTTATAATCGATACACACATAACACAAATCATTAATTCAAAAGCAGAATAGAAGAATCAACAGTCGGGGCCCATTTTTTTTCAACCAATCAAGGAACCACGTAAACTTTGAATGGGCCCGACTGTTGATTCTTCTATTCTGCTTTTGAATTTATGATTTGTCTTATGGTGTATATCGATTATGAAACTATTTCAATGATGTAGTTATTCAGTAGTACTTAATAACATTCTAAACTACTGGGCTTTTTTTTTTTAATATTAGTTTTTTGATTTTTAAGCAGTCGGTTTTTTGTTTTTTTATAATTACTTTTTGTTCCTTTTTTTAAGCGGAAATCGCATTAGCAAGCTCATACAATAAAGCTAACATACAATAGATATCAAAAACGCAAAAAAAAAAAATTGAAAATTTGCAGCTACTGCCCTTTACCTATCAGCGTACAAGTGCATAAGTCTATTACCAGCGTACAAGTGCATAAGTCATTAAATAGCACTGGTCAATTTCAAATGTATTGTTGCGCAAGAAAGTAAACATTTTACTTCTCACCTTTCGAATTTTACCCTTTGTTCCAGAGAGTTAAGATAGGTTTTTAAAAGTGATTCATAAATACCTAGAGCTCTTAAATTTCCTCTTCAACCAGAACTTGATTCAAATCATAGCAATAGTTTTAGTGACCTCGTGTAGTCAAAGACGATATTATAGTGCTAGAAGTTTTTTTGCTATGGTGGGACCGAACAAATTTTCAAATTTCAATGATTAAAAAATGAGAGCATTAGTTTTAATTTTTATGAAAAATAAATCATAAAAGGACAACTTCTTCGTAAATGAGAAGTTGAGGAATTGTATTTCCTTTAATAAACGCATATCTCTTGAAAGAAAAAAAAAATAGTTTCGATGACTTCAGCATTGGAATTAAGAGCCAAATTTTTTTTAAAGACCCATTCTTCTACCTATATTTGAATAATTTTCAGGATTCGTAAATATTGGAAGATATCTTAGAAAATTGACGGAAGAAAGAAACCCGTTCCCTGACTTCATTTCAGGTTGTCTGAGTCAACAAAGTATTAAGCACTAAAACCCTATATAGCAAGGAAATAGGGTCGTTTCCGAAATTTTAAAAGTATTATTTTCTGAAAGAGTATGCTTAAAAACATAGGATTTGACCATTTTTTAAGTAATTTGACAAAGTTTCATATTTCTTTTAGATTATTTTAATCGGTGTATAAATTCAATTTTATTTTTTATTCTTCTGCGCATGACATCACAAGTGATGAAATGCCATTCACTGATGCCATTACTGCAGAGCGCAATATTTAATTCACTTCCTTACTCGCATGACTGGCAACGTTGTGGTTTATAACAATCGTAGAGCGTAATATTTAATTCGCTTCTTAATTATCAATACCTGGAAACGCGGTAGAAAGCAAGCGTAAGCATTCAGCTCGCCAGTGGAAGAGCGAGCCAAAGTTCATCACTTTTGACGTTATAAAGGCCACGTATTATTTGAAAAATCGGACATTTGAAAATTTTGATTTAAACACTCCGTCGGGCACAATATGTTGTAGAACACGATCGGGCGCATTGAGCCTGGGAAGCACACTTTGATCTACTGATCTTTTCTACGCATGTTTACATTTTCTTACGAAACAATTGTCAACTACAAACACCAAAGAAGAGAAATAAAACAGTTTTTCATGATTTTCGAATGTAACATAAGTTTGAGAAAATGAATATACATTTTTCCATGAGCTATTGAGGAGGCGTGGCTAACTAAAGAATTCGAGGTGTGCCTAATAGATCAGTTGCGCCCGACGGAGTGTTAAAGATTATAAGTTTGGAAATTTCAAATTTTTTCCTCGCTCCATTTTTTTTTTTCTCATTCTATTAATTTCAGTGACTAAAATTAGTACTTTTGACTGATGGAAATGACCCCATTTTAATGTTATAATGCAGATTGTTTTTATCGAGTATTCGCGCATTATAAGCATTTCCACCTGGATTAGTGCAATAAATAACTGGTATACTTAAGTTCTAAAAATAAACTTTCATTGCACTTTAATTCATAGTAAGAATAACCTGAACACACATATCTTTCTGTGCTTAGTGGTTTAGAGCTGTATACTCCCCCCCCCCCTCCGATTCCCAAATGGGAAATTAACAAAACAATTTAGTCTGTAGTGTCGTCATCAAAAACAAAATGATGTTGGCACAAACAAAATAATTTCTTCCCTCTTAGCATTTGCAGTCATTTTGAAGTTTCTACAAAATGCGCAATAACACTCACACATTTACCAGTCACACTTACTAACGAAAGTAAGAAGCACCAGTCACTCAAACATGCTTAATTGACCTTGTTACACTTAAAATAGCATCTACCATTGAAGAAGACTTAACACATGGCAAATTATCTTTTCTTCCTTTTTCACATGTTTTGTAAGACAAGTTTAGTATGTAGCTTAAGTTGCAAGCTTATTTCAGACCCTTAAAACTGTTAAACCTAACTGCAAGATATAATTTCTCAATGCCAGTCGCACTGGATTTCACGAAAAGCAACAAGTTCTCCACACAATTTCGCTTCATCACTCTTTATTTTAGGTAATTTTAGGCTAAATACTTCATAAAGGGAAAAGCGATTTATTTTGTAGAATTTATAACCGAATGTATTGAAAATTGGTGATGCTATGTATTTAATTATGTCTTTCTGGTTATATGGGTCATTCCGTGGAGAACGGTCATTTTGTCCCGCACTGTGACGCCTTATATGTGCCATTAAAACTAATACTTTAAAATATTAATGAAAAAAAAATTTTCTACTTAAGAAATTGCAAATTTATGTGTGATATCTTGAGCCAAAAATTTCGTCTGTACCCGTTAAAATTATTACTTTTTAGTGAAAAATATAAGCCGTTACATCCGGGATAAGTGGTTGACTTTTTCGTGGAATGACCCATATGCGAAATTTTTTGGTAATGGGGTGGTTTCCTTCAGTCAACAGTACTACTTTTAGTCAATGAAATTGATAGAATGAGCAAAGAAAAATAGCTTGAACCCAGAAAATACTTTTATTTTCCCCAATAATTATTCTTTAATTAATTTTTTTAAATGTCCGATTTTTCAAACAAGACGTGGTATTGATGACGTCACAAGTGATGCACAATGGCGAATCCTTCACCACGTTTCTACGTTATGATGAACAAGAAGCGAATTAAAATTGTGCTGTACGCTTGCTGTCAACCATATCGTTGCCAATACACGTGAGTAAAGATGCGAACTAAATATTTTGCACTGTGAATGGCAACATGGAATCGCATTTCATCATTTGTGATGTCATGGGCAAAAGCCGTAAGCAATGAAAGCGCATGATTTAAGTAATTTTTAAAAAATATTAAATAAAAACAAATTATTTAGAAAATGGTCAAATCCTATGTTTTTAAGCATGCTCTTTCAGAAAAAATACTTTTAAAATTTTCGAAACGACCCCATTGGTTTGTTTTTAAGCTCATTTTGCGATTCTTGTGATAGAGAACTTCTCATAGTTGAGACTTCTTTCAAAGACAAATTTTGGTTGACTATTGAGAGTTGATGCGGACTTCGTGGTGTTTAGGAGAATAGTATTACGGTGGGGGGGGGGGGCACCTCGGACATATCACATGATCAGGTGTTATAATAACTCACAAAAGCTAGATGATATTTTAGCAGCATTTAAAGTTTCCTTTCCTTCCTAAGACGAAATCTGCATCTAAAGTAAGATCGGTGTAACCTTAACGTTTACAAGTATCACAATCTAACACACGGTGTCCTTTTTTTTCCCTACACAAATCTAACACATTTTCTTAAGTGACTGCAAACATCTACATGACTTCAGTTTAAGCACTGGCGCTTTACTTGTTTCTATTCAACAAAATGGCGTTTTATTTCTCACCATATCCAAGCTGGATGGAGACTGATGGTAGTTTTTTTACCCGAAAAATACTACATAATGGTGAAAGAAATAAAAAGTTTTTTTCGAGAAGTCGTTTCACACGATTCCGAAGCTATCAAAAACGATATTTTTATTTCGTTGAAGTATATGCATTTGCTAGAACTTTAACGACAGTTCTTAGAATTTTTTGAAAGTTCTAAGAAGGAAGTATTTCTCATGTGGATTCTGAAATACGCATCGTGATAGGTTGAGGTAGAAAACTATGAGTTACAAATGCATGTTTCAGTTTGTATGAAATCATTATAAGCAGAATTTACTTTTACAAAACAGTGCACAATGATGGATTAATTCATAAATACTACAATAGTTTTCAGAAACAAAAAATGTTTTCGGCTATTATGGTAGTGTTTATTTAACATCAATGACCAAAACGGTAATCTCACACTTTAAAATTATTTTAGACCTTTCTTAACTTTTCAAAGAACAAGTTACATTTATCATTAACACTATGCGGGCTTGCGGACTTATGAAATGTCCCACCAGAGGTCCCCCCCCCCTCTAGCGTCGTGAGTATTCAAAAGGTTAAAATCCCTTGGCTGTTTTTTTTAGAGTGTTAAAAAGGTTAATTCGTTCTACATGTTATGAATAAATAGATACTATTTACGAACCTAAACCAGGGGTAATAAATTATACAAGTAGATAAATTTAAACATTTCATTTATTACGTGTTAATATTTATAAGTTACTTAACTAAGAAAAAACACATTGAATGAAGAACAAAAAGTTTTAACAATATTTACAAGCACTTTTCTTTGGATAAGACATTTTTTAGAAAGTCTTTTGTTTTGCAAAAATCTTCACAAGCTAATCCGATATCAATTTTTCATGCCCTACGTTTTTTTGTTATACATTTTATTGGTACAAATTGCAAAATAATGGTCTTCAATTATCCTTTACAGTTAATTATTTGTACACTTTTTTAGGAATCTATAATCAAATTTATCTTTTACCGGGACGTGAATTAAATCAGCCGGGACACCGAGATTTTGTTTGAAAACCAGAACTATCTCGGTCGAACCGGAACGTGTGACAAGCGCAATGTTATATATTACCGGAACTTGAATATTACATTAGAACAAATTCTGTAAATCATCGTAGAATTCCTCAGATCCATGGCCTCTTGCGTTGAAGCAGCAGACAAGCAACTCAAAAGATAATAAAATACGGCTACGTAAATTGTGTAACTCATAAAAGAGCGATTATAACTTTTTGTAGGCGCTTTCCTTAAACGAAAATTAACGATCATATTTTCTAGTGTTAAATTAATCTCCAATATTAATGTCATTCTGCAAACATAACTCACATATTACAATAGAAATATTTCAACGCAAAATTTTGACACATTTGTACTCTATAACGTTCAGGGCCTGATCGTTAGCACGCACGATCGATCGCACAGGCCAACTAGGCCTGGGTCTGAGGCCCCATCTTCCTTAGGGGCCCTGAATTTTTTAAAATCTTATGTATTTCGTGAAAAAAATCATTTTTTAGGGAAAAAAATAAGGATTTATTAATTGAAAAAAAAAAGCGCTATGCAGATACTTAATTAGTATTTCTCTTATTTAGTAAGTTCAAACTAGAGTCAAAAAGCTTTATTTCTTGAGAATTTCAAAAAAATAAATATAGGGATTTTTTCTTTTTCTTTTCTTTTTTTTCTGTTATTAATAAACTGAGAAATAAAACTAAAAAGAGTCTGAAATCGAATCGTTTAGTAAATGGCCTATCGTTTCTTTTAAAGATTTGTGTGGGGGGAAAGGGGGCGGGAATATTCTCTTCACTATTTAGTTGAGCTTTGAAAAAAATAAGTTATAAAATGGGTATAAAAAAAGTAGTGGCGGTGTAAGGCATGTGCAAACAGTGCGATTACATGGGGCCCAGTGGCCCTCTACATAGAAGGGCACAGCAAAGGCTAACACCCAAGCAGGGGCGGACTGGCTCGCAGGTCCATCGGTCTGGTGCGCCCTCCCGCCTATGCGCCCTTGCGCCCTCAAGTCGGAACACGTTTTTTATTTATTTATTTTTTTTTTAATTAATTTTATCATTTTATTTTTTGTCGCAAATTTCCTTATTTTTTTACTTTTTGTGTAACTTCCTTATTTTATTTTTGTGCTCACAAACCTGTGCGACTTCACTTCGCTTTTTTTTCCTTTCTTTAAAATCGTCAACCGTTTCTTTCTTTTTTTTTTCTTTTTTTCTTTTTGCGCTCTGTGGAGGCCAAGGTGGCGCACCCTTGCGGGGACCCAGTCCGCCCCTGCGTCCAAGCGTTAAAAAGTCAAACATCTCTTTTTGTTGACTTAAATAGAGAGGGGGGCCTCCAAACTTTCGTGGGCTTAGGGCCTCACTTCAAGTTAGTCGGGCCCTGATAACGTTAAGTAATTTTGAAAAGTCTACTAATTATATTACCCATTTTACGCACGGAGTATAATATGTCCAAGTAAAGAACGTCACAAAAAAAAACCGCTTTTAAAAGTTCGGTACGATTGAACTTTTCTCTCAACTGATTAAATTTTGCACAGTGAGAATTTGTAACCCGATACAGAAATATTCTCTCTTTTGATATACCTTAAAAATTATTTGGTCAGTAATATGTGAATTTAATCTCACAAAGCTTTAGGATCACACAATTTTTTAAAAGTTTAATTTTTTAAATAATTTGCTTTGCGTAGTCTAACATTCTACTGTATATTATGCGATATATTTTCAAACAAAACCTCCCATAAATGATCTTTTAAAAAACACTAATCGGAAATGTTTAGATATCAGTCTGTGCTAGCATACGTTCCTAAAATTTGTAGAGAGAAAGTAAAACATAAATGTTCGGAACTTTTCTTTCTTACAAAGAAACTTCAGTTCACAATTACCTCTACTGTACAAAGATAAACTTGTGTACTAATAATTGAAAAAACACGTGCTTTTGCAGCAATTAACTTTACAAAGCTGAAGTTTTAACTATTCATTTCAAATGAATTGTCTTGATAAAGTACTTTGCTTTTCTGCTGCGCTTTGCGAGTGCATTTTCTTCCTTTTTTCTTTATTCGAAATTAATTCTAAATAAATGTTACATAAGGTCGATAATAAGCAAGCATTTAACTATGAATGACTTCCACTAAAAATGGGAAATAGCTACTAGCCCGAAGAAAAACAGTTCATTTCTTCCCTTTTCCAATTATATGTCTTATAATGATTGACATATAAATAGAAGAAAAGTTTTATTTTCGACTTTTCATGGAGTGACTTCGCGAAAATAATTTACTGTTTTGGCTTCAGTAAAAAGTTTTTCTTGGATATTCTTAAGCAGTTTGCGCCATCTATTGTTGAAATCTGCAGATGGATTACTTCTTTTTGTTAAATTTGTTTTTATTTATTTATTTATTTTTTCAAAGTTTCTTATTTTATTATTTTTTATTATTTTACTAATTAACTTATTTATTTTTGAAAAATGTTTATTTACGGTCGTCCTGAGTTTCTTTTAAGCATGCTTAAAAGTTAAAGAGAAATAAAAAGTACAAGGGTAGACTGAACCCCTGAAAGCCATATGCCCGTATCTAAGTACCCGTTACACCCCGCTATGCGAGGGGCTCACACTATTAAGAATGCCGTGGCCCTTAGTTAAATAGCAATCCGGTTGACAGTTAGGGGGCCTTGCTAATTGTTTTGCCATTTGGGCCCAAAATTGATAATTCCGGGCCTGCTGAAGGCAGTACTTAATTTAACAAAAAAAAAATAAGTGCAGAAGGCCTATACTCTTCAGACCTTCCCTACGTAAATAGCATGAAACTAATTCAAATATAATAACACATGAAAATTTCCTAAAAACAAAAATTACAGGAGTTTGGACTCTCAAAGTTTCATATAAAGTAAGCACCGAGTATTAACACTCTAAAACTCCTCTAAAAACAGAACGAAATCAGAAAACATGGAAAATAAAAGTAGATAATTCAAAAACAATTTGAAACAAAAAAAAAGAATTGAAAGTTATTAGTTGGGAAATATGTGTGTATCGGTTAGTACGTCTTACTTCTCCAATAGCTTTTGATAGAATCACAATTTAAACAAAAAAATGCTCAAAATAAATCGACAAGTACACCTTTCCGTGCTTTTTTAGTAATAACAAAATATGTTTATTGATCTCACTGCAACCTGAACCTGGTGTAAGGAGTAAATAATTGTCTTTGTTCTTGCTTAGACCAGTCTCATAATCCCTTTAGTTGAACATCAAATTAAAAAGAAACACACAACCTTAATTTGTGTGTCAAAATTCATCGGGAAATCAGCCTCATTTTTTGACGTAAGAAAAATTTAAATTCCTGCAAGAACTTCAATGATTTCAAGAATTACCTATCTTTCAAACTTTAACAGAAGGAAGGATGCTATTTCTACTACGCCACTGAAATCAAAGAGTCAACTTAAGTCTATAATATCTTTTCATCTTAAAACTATCTAATAGCATACAAGAACTCAAATGTTTCACCTCACAATGCCTTAATTTGTTCTGCTGTAATTTTTAGATGAAATCACAATTCGTAATTTAAGTACCGTTTTATACAAGCTAATTTATTGTATGTGTTTGTGTGTTTTTTTTTTTTTTTTTTTTTGAAAATACAATCTATATAAGCAAAAGAGCTCGTGCCATATTTACATAATAAACTGATGCGAAAAATATACAAAAGCTTTTTGAACCCTTTAACTGGCAATGCTGGGTAATGAATGAAATATCTGAAGTGGTGACCATAAACTTATGCAAAAATTATTAAATTCAGAAACATTGAGTAATCATTTGGCTTCAATTCCTGATTGCGAAAACTTAAATTGGTCAGAAACGAACACAATTTTTGACTATTTTTCCTTTATTTTAAAGACCCTAACTATTTTGGTATTTATTGTTTTCACATATTTTACTCTTCAAAATGAGTTCCAAGCTTCTAAATATGTCAAAGGGTATTTTCATTTCCTGAAAATAGCCCTGGCGGTACAAAATGGGAGACCCCGTCCTGCCCTACCCTTTTCGGGTTTCTCAGGGACTGCCCGCTAAGCCGGGACCGCTATGTCCTCTCGTCCTTCAGAAACAGCTCAACCCATTTACGACTCTAGGCACCGTGGTATCCGGTATTGACTTGAACCCTGTGGCACCCATTGCCTACTCAACCGTCCCACCCGAATAGCCGCTGAACAGATATAGATCTGATCAAACATCAGTAAACAGTGGTCGTTTTACATGCGTGGGTGCGACACACATTCTGGTTGAATCTTTTTCTGGTTGAAAATTTTCTTTAAATATAGAGTACATGTTCAAAAAATCTCCGAATTTTGTCCACTAGTTTTAAGTCTTCGATATGATCCGATTATGCATTAAAATTTCATTGAAATTGGTACTATCAACATTGAAGTCTTCACTCAAAAGCGCACATATCCACAAATTTAATTTACGATACCGCCTTGATTTTTATACGAAAATTTCTTACTCTGGAACATAATCTGCTCATGACTTTGCTTAATTTTGTAGTCAGAACACATAAAAATATTTTGCTAATAGTCTGGTTCATTTTTTTCACCTATAAAACATTTTCGGAAAATGGATGTTCCCTTTTAAAAAATTAGTTCTCACATCCTCATGCAATGCGAAATATGCCAAGCCCGGGTCAAAAAACATTCCAGATTATCGTTTAGGATTTTCAAAAAAAAAATTTTTCAATCACTTAAGAGTAGTTAATACCGTTTTAGAATAAATACAGGATTTAAATGTCACTATTGACTAAAATTTTTTAACTTACATGGAACGTTTATATTAGAGCAGCCACACAAAGAAAGCGGCGACTTAGCAATTGAAGTCAACAAGTCATATTTTTAATAAGTTAAATTCAATACATTTCAGCATTTTTTCTTCACTGTGCCCATAATTTTTGGCTTTTGATTTAAAACCACATTTGTTTTGGCTCATTTGATAATTCATTATTTCCTATCGATGTAGCAACTAAGCGAAAATTTTAGTTTTTCGGCAATTAAAATTTTTGACCCATTTTAAATAATACGTTCTTTGAAACCTTTGCCTGTGCTTAACAAATACAATTCAATTTTTTGCACCATTTCAGTTCTACCATTTGTTTGAAACTTTAAATAATGGTAGTGCATAAAAACTTGAAACATGATTATGTATCGAGGGCGCTGAATCTGATAATGAGGGTCTAGCTTTTCGCAACTTTCCTGTTTTTAGCCTACTTTCCCAGTAAAAGTCAGAAAAAGAAGAAAAAAGCATGAAAGAAGGCTTAATGCATATTAAAAATATCGCGATAAACAAAAAAAAATCAAAAATAAGTAAAATAATTAAATAAATATTGAAAAATTAAAAATTGGAAAGTAGGGTATTGAGATGGGGGAAAATGTCTGCCGGTCTGTCTGTCTGTCCCCCCCCCCCCTAATAACTTTTGAATGAATAGTCCGATTCGAACAAGCTTTTTTTTGTTCGGAAGATCTCGGCGAGGACACCTCATTCTCATATTTCACTTTTTGATTTGAACTATTTTTTGTTCAATTTTAAACAGTTCAAAAAAACTTAACAATAGCGCCTACGGGAAAATTCAAGGCAATTCCGAACTGTGAGGCGAATTTGCTTCAAACAAACTTTGTAGGAAAAAGCTTTTGATGAAAAACTTGTATATAAAATATCTTTTTGATTTGAACAATTTTCCGTTCAATTTTGAACAGTTCAAATCCCTTAACATTAGCGCCTACGGGGAAACTGAAAGTCAATGTAGATTCCGTAGTTGAAGGCGGATTTACTTCAAACAAATTTTGTTGGAAACAGCTCTTGACGCCAAACTCCAGACTCCGACAATTTAGGGGCACCTGACTCCGACTCGACTCCTGTGCCCGATTAATCGGACTCCGACTACCCGACTTCGACTCTGACTTCGTAGCTTTGGCAAAAATTTATACACGGAGGACAGATGACTGACTCCGATTTTTGGATATTCGACTCCGACTCCTTTATCCCAAAATAAGATTGACTCCTCAGCTGTGGTTTTAGCTGTGAACTAATTATTGTTGATATGACTTGTTTTTATTTTCACGCTAAAGTTTTAATTTAGTCATTCAGTTTTCGGCGAATAAACTCGAAGTCATTCATGTTTCTACATAAAGATATACGCAGACGTTTTTTTTTTTTTTTTTTTTTTTTTTTTGACAATGAAAATTATTTCTTTAAGTTGACATTTTATTGTTTTTATTTATTTTTGTAATTGCACATATTCATTTAAAAAATTATTTTTGGCAACAGGAGAAAAAGAAACTATTTTTTAATATGTATTTATTTCAATAAGCTTATTAATTTTAATTATTATTTTTTCGTTTTGAAAACTGTTAAAGAATTTTTTTAATGGAAAAAAGTGTATTAGCTGCTTTGTTTGAAAGGTGCTTTTTTTTTTTTTTTTTAAAGATGAGTGAGGAATATTTTATTCCTAGAAATCAGCTTATGATATAAAAAAATATGTTTGAAACAATTTGCGATTTTAGCTATTTTTGAGAACATTGATCAGGTAGTAGAAAGTAGTATGGGTATATGGGAAAGTAGGCTCGTTTAGTTCTTGACAGAACTTCTTGTTGAGACATAAGGCGCTTGAAGTTTGGCACATACTTTTATATTATATTGCAACGGCGTTAGTCTCGGTAGTTTGCTATGCAAAGCTTTTGAGACTTATTGGTGATTATTTAGTCATTGTTTTAAATAACGTATTAGTATTTAATTCCTACAATAAATTCTGTGTTCATGTATGAAGTACAGTCAAGTGCCCATACTTGGGAGAGCTTTGAAATTTTACCTTTAGGAGCATGTTCATGTTTTCCATTTATACGAAATATTCGATTTTTAGGATGGGCCTTAGTACTTCACCTCAAGACAAGGTACAGATATGTCCCTTTAAAATTAAAACAAAAAATTGTTCATTATCCGAAGTTGGAGAACTCCTGCGCTAACTTAAGACACTTTAACATTTTGATATTTCATTTATGCAGCAATACATAATAGTTTGGGACACCGACTATCATTTTAAAGGAGTTTATTTTACAACTCAATAAAGAAAAAATATCATTTAACCGAAATAATATTATCTTGTAAACATTCAAAGATTTCAAAATGTATACTTACCCCTGAAAATATTGAATGTCTTCCCAATCTTCTTTATTCTTTTGAATGTAATACTTCTGTATTACCCTCGATATTTGAAAGAGTAAAAGTAATTGGTGAACCCAAAAATTTCTTAATGCAGCTGATTTTTAGCTCTCCATGTTCCTCATTTCATATCTTTTCACATTCATTTTCTTCATAATACGTGAAATTTACAGCAAATAAATTAGTCTCGTCTATATTTTGAGACTCATTTTCATTTGTTGATCTAGCGTATGTAATATTTTGGCAAGACGTCTTTTGCTCGTGATAGATTCTATATTTTTTTTTTTTAACAATCACTTTTTGAACAACTCCTCTGTCCTGTGGTATGGCTTTACTCTTTTATTGTCATTAGAATAGTCATTAAAAGAATTGATATTTATACATTTTTCTTGATACAATCATGCACTTTATTTACTCAATACTCCTTAGACACTTTTTATGCCTTAGCACTTTAACTTGGAACAGCGTATTTGCTGAGCAATTTCTCAAATGTATGAAAAAATTAGTTAAACTGAGTTAGTTAAGAGGAAATGGAATTGCTCAAATAAGGCACAAGTACATAGCCGAGAAGAAATGTGCAACAAATTCAATATAATGCTGCTTAGTGTAGCTAACCCAAGTTATTTCCATACTTAAAAATCGCGTATTTTTCAGAAATTTTCAAAATCTTAAACCCATAAAACTGATACATACCCATAAAACTGCATAATACTGTTAAGTTTAACTCACATAGCCTCAAAAGTTCGTTTATTCCGTAACACCATTTATTTCTTACTGGTGAAATACCAATAGGTGTACCACCCCTCAAAACTAAATTAGGCAGAATGTCCCAAGTTAGGGTAGTATCCCAAGTATAGGAACTTGACTGTAGCCCCAATTTAGTTCTAATATTTAAATGGTGCATTAAAATTTCGCGGCTTCTGTCCGATACACTAAGACGTACACCATTGAAATATACCATTATATGCGACATTTCAATCGTATTTATCTTAAAACAGCAAAGTTGCAATTATTAGAACCCTACCATCAGTTTTCGTGCCCTCTAATATACATTAATAGCAATGATTCAATTTTTTTTTCTTGAAGAAAAAATTCATATCATCTCCTCGTTAGTATTTTTACTAGGCCAATTACCTTTACAAAACCTACTTCATTGCTTATTTCATAGTTCATGAATTAACCAAAATTGTCTGCATTTGCACATTCCGACGCTAACGAAATTTTTGGTTAGTTTATCATACCCACGCACGTGAAGTTTATTTTCAAAATTTAAGCTAGTAATTGTGAAAGTATTGAAGAATCAAGTAATCAAACATGGTAAAATTGGCGAAACATATCAGACTTAAGTTTCCACTAAAACAAGTCTTACTTGCTTCGGTTTCAGCAGTTCAGGAAATAAGATACTTTTACCACTGTCGTAGCCAATAACTACGCAATTAAAGTTGTAAATAAACTCAAGAGCTATGAACACGCACCAGTAGAAAACGTAAAAGAATTGATTAAAAAATCATTCATTTGTCATCTAAATATGACACCAGCATTTGAAATAAATTTCAAATGTAGTTGCAAATGAAAACATTTCCAATTGCAACCGTGATTTTGTTTAAAATCTTTAAAATACTTAACCGGAAAGACATACCCTATAATTCCAATCTGAGAATTAAACTTATTTCAGGCATACGCTAAAATTTCAAACTTCAGGAAAACGTTAATACCATATAAAATTGTTCAGTGTGGGTTACAAAGGTTTTTACTGAAAGAAATTTATCTAAATTTGTATAGTTTAAAATTCAGTTCAATTTGAAATATTTTAAACCTTACAGAAAAATTAATATGCTAAAAATGCTTTTTCGAAATTTTAAGAGCTTGGTGCTGACTGGTTGCTGAAATAAACAATTCAATAAGGGATAAAGCTTGTCTTTTGTCTCTTTTTATCCCATTCACTCTTACCTTAGAGACTTTGGATAAATTAACTGCATCGTTTATTTGATCAGCAAATAAGTTTCCTACTGAGCAACAAACCAGGTCTATTATCAGTTTAACCCATAAATGAATCGTATGCCCATTTGGTAACATACCCATTTTAGTCTTCTTAAATACTAAAAGAACTAATTGAAACTCTGTAGCTGCATTAACCAAGAAAATACTCAAAGATGCTATTGAAATCATTTTTAAACTTGCAAATGCACCAATCTAATGTAAAACAAAAAATATTTCCTTTTTCGATATTCGCAAAAGTCTAGTGCGCCTGAAAGTGCTTACTTTTAATTCAATGCTTACTTTTAATTCTAAAGTTTTTACCGTACTACTAAATAGTTAGGCATTTTTACAATTTTTCTCAATTTTTTAAGGCATTTGAAGGTAAATTAATCGTTGCTTTTTTTTTCAGTAGCGTAAGCCTAATGTTGTCAAGCGTTCGTTTAACCATAAACCAGACCTAAACTGTGGCACTGAGAGGCAAAGGGATGTAAGTAAACTTAAGTTTCAAGAAAAACGCACTTGAAGTTCTGGTCCGTGGCAGGTTTTCACTGATTTATTTCCTCCAAATCATGCTATATAATATAGCAAAACCTACCTAGGTTACCCTTCAACCAACGCAGAAGAGAGGTTCTACCCTTCGTACAGGTTATCTCGTATTTTTTAATTTTGCGACTTGCATCCCTTTGCTTCTCACTGCCTCAATTAAATTATGATTTTTTTAAAATATTTTTCTCATGATTTGAACAGAAGTTTAAATCCAAAGAGCACATCGCTCCGTTGATAGAAAAGTGAAACATTTAAAAATTGCATTTTTGTGGCAAGGGCAATTTAAAGTTTTGTAATGGAACAGCGTGTTAATCAGGCCGCAAATATGAATAAAATACTTTTTTCCAGTTACTTTCAATTATAATGTATTCTTTAAAAAAATACTTGAATGAAAAGTTAAGGGTGCCTTTTCATTACCGTAATTATAAAGTGCCAATTTTTGAGTTATGTCACTTTTCGATCGACAGAGCGATATTTAAAGGGTTTTTTTTTTCAATCATGCATTTAAAGGTTCACGAAATTGAGGTTAAAAATTTTTGATGAAAGTTCCGATCACTGTATTGGTCTTATTCAATATAATCAATTGAAAATTGAGAAAATGTTCTACGAAGGTTGTGGACAATTTCTTTCCAATTTCACAGAACCTTAACTGATATGACGGGGGTGTGGCTAACCCCAGAAGAATTGGATTTTTGCTTAGAAAAATTTAGTAACGTTTACACACTGGCAGCACTGTTTGAGTAGTTTATACATACAAAAATTAATTGGAAAAATTTCAACTTCATCTTTCTTGTGCACTCCACAAAATTCGGCATATTAATATTATAGTTACATACAACTCACCCCTTTTACGTTACATTAAAAATCGCTCGATCACTTAAACATTGAATCTGGATATTTGTGTAAAATATTTTTCTTTTTCAATTACCCCACACTCAAAAACGGTAAATGTGTTTATCTGTGTACGGCATCTTAGTTTCTAAACTGATTATTTATTTTCTTTTGAAAGGCAACTTGATTAAACATGTTGTTAGAGTCCCCCCCACCCTTTGAACTTTTAATTTAATCGTAGTTCCTTACACACACTATTGAAAAAATATTTATATAACTTATTGCCCAATACTCAAGTATTTCATATGCATGGGGTGCTAAACATATTGTGGAATCTTAAAAATCCCTGTTCATATGATTTTTGCCTAAATGTTTCTTTCACAACAATGGGGGAGGGGATCTAATCAGCGAGAAAGATATCTGGAATACCAGGTTGACGATTTTTCATGAAAGTAAGTTTTTTCTTTCCTATCAAATGATGGAACTTCTTTCTCATCTTTTAAGTAATCACTCTAGCGAGCATGCTTTTTGATAAATTAGACCTAAATTTAAAAAAATTATTTTATGTTTCATGTTAAAACAAAAGGTACTACGTAACAAAGACTATTTTCTTACATTGTTGAAAAAAACCCGAATCTTGCGTTATAAGTTACTTCATTGATGCAGAATTATTTAATAAAAAAGCATCTAGGTCAAAGCACTAAACCTGTCTTCTATTGATCTTTTTTTAAAGCTAAGTTGATAAACATACATTAGATATTGGTCAGTAATTTCATTCCTCCTATTCAAAGATGTTAAAAGCAGTCGAATTCACCAATACAATTAGCATGCTTATTTTTATTTCTGATTTTTAAGCCTTAGCAAAGTGTTGACCACTTCATTACTAAACCAATAATATTTTCGAGTGCACAAAATCAGATTTCAGTTAAACTACTTGAATATACGTAACTTCTTAAAATGATGAAATTTGCAGCAAAAATCTAAATTGCTGAACTTGAACAGCTTCAGGTGTAAGCATATCGATTTCGTAAGAACTAAGTTATTAAAAGGGCTAGAACTTTTGTTCCTCAATCATAAATTAAACTTTCTAATTAATACTACAACGAAAAGCAACATTTAAACAATAATCCTCTTTTAACTTCAGATAGTTAAAAAGATTTTATAATATAGTTCATTGTTTTAAATTTATATCTCTTGGAACGTGAAACTAGAACTAAAAGACAATCTTAAAACTTCAGCATTCAAATCACATAACACATTTTCAGCATGAAGTTATAGTAACTTTTGAAAATTGTGAAGCGTTGATTTACTTCCAATGTTTAGTTTTAAAAAAAATGGTTTCAGAATTTTGTTCTCATCTCCAAGTTAATTTATGAAGTGATTATGAAAAATGAATGATTTTATTTAGTTGTCAAGCTTTACGAAAGAGATCTTTTTAAAAGTTTTCAGAATTTGCAAATTATAGAAGTTAAAAATGAAACACTTGACTACTTCACATAAAACTCAACTTTTTAATAACATTTTAAATGCACTCAAATTATACACTGAGTAAGTCAAATATTGAAAATATTCGCTTCACAAAGATAAAAACCTTTTGTTGTAGATTTGGCTAAAACCTAATATTTATAAAAATGTACATGGTTAATTTTTAAAACACAGAAACTACTCTTCTAAGCTCTAATTCAGCGAGAAATCTTAAGCTCGCGACGTTTAAGTATACATTTTGCTAATTAAGGATTAAAGTTCTCACCTAAAAAGGCAATTAAACCTCCGAACTTGTTCTATTTCTGTTTGCGAGAACTACGCTTTCTCGGCTGTTTCCTTGCACCTGTATGCTCTTGGCTGCTGGTACTTTCAAAGTTACACGCTTCTTGACTATTTAGAATTTCAGAATGTAATCCCAAAGTAGGTACCCTTTCTAGATCAGTCCTATGTCCATCAGGATTTGGTATTGACGATTTTTCTTCCTCATTCCTTGGCACAGTTTCCTCAAAATTCGAAGGGCAGAAATCTGAAGAATCTATTTTAACATTGTGGCTTACTCTTACTGGGTCTTTCTTTCTACAGCCAGGCAATTCTTCTTTGGACGTAGCTTCTGGGGCATTGGGTATTTCGTAATCTGCTTCAAGTCGCTTGAGAGCTCCTTCCACTTTCAAGTCCATCAATCCTTTTATGGTTTTTGCTAAATCGCTATTTTCATCCATTTTCGCCGGAAGACCGGCTCGTTGTAACTCCTGAGGCACAGGAATCTGTTTCGTCGGATCGATGCTGCCTGTTGCACCTTGTACTGCGCGTACCGGATCATTTTTTCTCAATCCGGCAATGAGTTCCATTGCGCCTGGTTCGCTTTTTAAAAAGAAATTTTCGTATCTCTCCACAATGTCTCTAGCTCTTCTCAGCAAACGGTGAAAACCGCCCTCTTTGAAAAATTCTGGATACATAGTCTGCATGAAGAATTCTGTCCAAATGAAAGGCACTACATTATAGAGGTTTATATGACCTCTTCGCTTGCCGTAGAGGACCACGTCGAACATGTAGGCAAGGGACTCTATCATTACATTAAAAGGAGTGGTGGGTATTTTAAAAAAGTGTGTTGCTACCATTTTTGCAAACCAATCCACAAAGTCGTGGGACCCCAGTTGGGTATCCGGATACTCTCTGCTATATATTTCATCTAAAGAAATTCTAGCAAACTGTAACTTATAAGAACATGCTTTGCCGATATTTTCGTGATAATGAGACTTCTTATCCGATTTTAATATGATTTGTTCAGGATGTATTTTTGAAGATAAATAATGAAACACATCTTGTGCAAGATACAAAATTTCGAACTTTTTTTTTTTAACCGATTTAGCTGGCTCTTTAGCAGATTTAGTTTCAGACTTTCGTTCTTTGACACGCTTACGCTCCATTATGTTCGTAGCAGTTAAGCACACAGCAATGCAACAAGAGGCTTTTTCGGTCAAATTATCGAATTTATGCTGCTTTCGTTTTCAAAGAAGTTGCCACTGATTTCCGGTAAAATTCACGTAAAACTGATACACATCTTATTCGAATGAAATATTATGCATTTAATTTTTAACTTATAAAATACTTAAAATAATTTAACTTAATATTGCAGAAGTATATACGAACATTTATAACCTGTACAAAGGATTGGTTGAAAGTAAGAAAATTTGCGTCTCTTCATTTAAGTGACGCAATTCTTATTTTAACTTATTCAAAATAGAACATTTTTTTTCAAGTAACTTTAATATTACGTCAATTTTTATGTGCTTTTTAATTGATTCAATTATTTGCATATTTTGGACAAAGTTAAAAAGCAAAACATAATTATTTTCAGGGACAGTTTTTGTACATGTTGGTTATGGGAGTGCTGCGTTCGGAAACAGTTCACTGGTTACATCGTGTGAGAGTGCATTCGGAAACAAGGATCGGTCACCTCGGTGCCACCGCAAGCGTTCGGAAACGCTAGCGGTCGAACCGGTGACGTCACTTAACCGCGTTCGGAAACTCTGTGGTCGTTTTTTGGCGGTCGACTTGGTAGCAACCTGTCGTATCCAGTGAGATGGTCGTACCGCAGTCTGGAAGCGGTTAGCGAGGTCACATACGTCACAAAGTCTGTGTTGGCCAATCCGGTCGTGTTTCATGTTTTGATCGTCACGCACGTGACTTTCCCCATCACGAAAGTTACGCTTTGATTGGAGCGTCGTTTGCTGCTGAACTAGAACTACCGCGGTGTAACCACGAGCGTTCGGAAACACAGCTGTTCTACCAGGCTTCTTAGAGAAATTTCAAATGCGTCATAACCACACCGGTCTAACCACGCGGTGTAACCGGTGGATCGTTTCCGAACGCAACCTGATTGGTCAGGTTGCGGTTATGACGTCAATGGTATTTTTCTCGTTAGCCCAGTAGAACAGTTCTGTTTCCGGACACTTGCGGTGTGGCACTTGAACTAAACAGTGTGTTTAGTTCAAGTTCAGCAGAAACCAATGCACCAACCAAAGAGAGTGCAAAACTTGAAACACGACCGGATTGTCCAAAATATCATTTGATGTCGCTAACCACGTCGAGACTGTGTTAAGGGATGAGTGAGAGTGGCTGCGACCAGGTCCACCACCAGAGAGTGACCGAAAACGCTTCCGAACGCTTAGGAAAACAAGTCTCCAATTCTTTGTTACTTTTTAAAATGAAAGAAGTGTTATAATCCCATAGAAGTGATAGACTCCTAGGTAAACCATCATATTCTGCGCTAAAAATGTGAAAACAGCCCTATATGTCAGATAAATAAAGAATACTTTAGGTTTTGTTTTGTTTTTTCGTCGTGTAAAATTAGGTTTGGTGGAGATGACGGGTTTTAGAATTCATCGATTTTATTCGAAAAAGTCTTTAAAAAATCAATAGTTCCTTTACAAATTCCGTGGGCCCTGGGTAAGACTTGGAATGGGAGGGTTTCGTGTTTCGAGTCCAACAACGCCAATTAGTTACCAAATGAACGCGAAATAAGCAGCCGAAAGTCTTGAGGTCGGCGGGTAGCAGTTACCATGGTTACACTGTTTATGAACGCTTTCACTCTCCTTCAGAGTCATGCCTAAATAGTGGAAGTGGTGCTGCCATTTATCTCGGCCAAGTCGTACCCTTCCCGATATAGAGGCCTTACTTTCTCAGGACTAAATTTCTACTCGCTTAGCAAAAGGAACTTGGGTCTTCCGAGTGTGGTCACTCACAAAAAATAACAAGAAAAAGTCTTCGCTTCGGTGGCTCTGCTGTAGAAGCTTCACTTCGTATGCCGGAGGTCGTGAGTTCGGTTCCCACTGGTACCCTGAGTATTATTTCCTTTTCTTTGTGTTATAAGTCATTCCTGTGTTTGTGCGGAGGCAAAGACGGTCCTCTTTGTATGTTTGAAGCTGAGAAGCTTCTAGTATAAAACAACAATTTCCTTTCTTAATATGGGAATTGCTCTGAGGTATAGCAATGAAACCGGAAAATTCAAACTTTCAGTTAGTAAGTATTGACCAGTAGAGTTAAGTAGCAGATCAAGATTCAATAGTTTTCAGCACTTTCGTGAACTTTTATGAAACTACTATGCAGGTTAGACCCTATTGCTTCATAGGTAAATCGTGAACTGTCCCTTCTGCTTCAAACTTGAACGTCACGCAAGCTATCCTGTTTCTTAATTAATATATTGGTTTTTGTGAATATAAAGAAATGTTAAAATCCAGCTTGTGTGATTTTTTCTGAAATTTAATACCTTTAATTTGTCCTATATGTGATTGCTCAAAGTCGATGATAAGCATTCGGAAAAAAAGCTGAGATCTACTATAGCTTGATCACGAACACATGACGGATGATCTTGAAGCGAAAACATCATTTCGGTTATTTGTAATAGGTAGAATCTGCCGGAAAACGCCAAGTAGTAAGAAGCACATTGCTGCTGATCCCATCTATTACAAAACAGTAACAAATAACCTATTACAACTGTTACAAATGAGGCAGTGAAAAGCAAAGAGCTTTCAGTGAGAATTGAAATCTCTGTTTAGTTCGAAAGCATGCCACATCCTGGAGATGATGTGTTCTCAAACTAAACCTTATAAAACTCTTCAACAATATTCCACACTGATTGAATCAACAACCACATCACAGAAGGTCAGTGTAAAAAGGTAACAACAAATATGAGTCTATTATATCATCAAAAAGCTCAAAACAAGAAAAAAAAACTCTCAGATACCTTATTACTAGTTTTACTTGCAAAAGCTTGAAACCTGGTGAGAAGTTGAAAGATCTCAATTCTTGGTGCTTAAGGTAATTTTTTTGCTTTTTCTACAAGAAAAAAGTGCCCCTCCCCCCAATCCATTGCCAGTAATAGAGTAGCCTTAGTAAAAGAAACCAATAAAGTCTCCATAGACCACAAAAAAAGTTTTAAGACATTAAGAAAAGGTTGCAAAACTTTTTTTTTTTTTTTTTTGGAGAAATATTTGTTTGTGGTCTAGCAGATTGCGATGATCTAGAAGAGTTTTTCTGGATTTATAGTTATGATTTAGCTTTAAACTTTACTTCGTTAACTCTTAAGACAGTCAGAAATATCCATATCCATTTAATTTGTAGTATAATTAATGAATTTTATTACAAGTTTTCGATGAAGGATTACGAATATTTTCTCTTATTAAAGTAATTATAAGCATGTTTTAAAATTTTTGTCCGTGGTCCCATAACAGAAACTTCGCTTTATATGCCAGAGTTAGTGGGTTCCTGGGTGTTATTTCCTTCTCTTTGTGTTGTAAATCTTGACTCTGTTTATTCAGAGAAAAAAGTGTTCAGTACGTGGTCCTCTATGCATGAGCTGATTAGCTTCTTTATAAGTAAAAAATCTTTAGGGTAGATCGGGGCACGTTTACGCATGGGGCACGTTTATACAGTGCCCTTTTTCCAAAACGAGTTATAACTGGAGAACCCAACAGTCATACACGATTATATTTGCTACTCCCTAGCAAATATTCTCAGTTTTTGAGCATCAGTCGAGCTGCGGTTTAGCATACGGATAGGAAAATCAATATTCTACCAAGCCGGGTAAATTTTGTGTTGAACGTTTTGAAGCTTATTGTGAATAAATAATATTTTGTTAGAAACAAATTAATGTATAAAAAATGGCAGAATTTTATCCTTTTTTGAGAATAGTATTTGCATGGACAAAAAAAAGTATTAAATTTTGTGGCACGTCAAAAATAAATCCAAACTTGACGAAGGGGCACGTTAACGCATTTTCACGGGGGCACATTTACGCACGTTCTTACTGTATCTTGCTACTCTCTCTATCTTCAAAACGGGCTCCGGACGCTTTTTTCACACTGTACTGTTTCATACCTTTAGTATTTTCAGGTTAGTTAGTTTTGAAAAACACCATTAATTTTTAATTAAGTAACAGATTTGTATCTTATAGCTCACAATCATATAGTGTTGTGTTGATGCCTGCTCAGCTTTAATTTTATACACTCTTTACATCCTGTAATACATTTTCTTTATTTTAAAGATGGTAAGATATTACATTCGAGACGCCAACAGAACCACGTTAGATGTTAAAAAAAATAATGAAAAGAATTATCGATAATCCAAGTATTTCTCACAGTAGACTTTCCGCATCGTCACATATGGAATACCCCAACTGAGACCATTTGAAAAAGTAAAGGGGGGAGGATGCTTGATATTCCGATTGAAGAAGCCCTCAGATAAGAGCAGTTAGAAGCTACAAAGAAAAAACAAAATGGGCAGAACAAAACAAAAGGGAGAAATCACTTTAAAAGTTACAAGTTTCTATTGAAGCAGAAATAGAAGACACCAAAGAAAAAAGTATGGAACCAAAACCTGCGACCGGTAAAAAGTTAGTTCACTCTGTAAAAAGGAATTAATGAGCGATTATTTTTTCGAAGTAGAAAATTGTGCTTGCATCTATTGTTTGAAAGAACACAATCAATCGAAAATTGAACAAGATGGGGTTCAATGTCTTAGATGTGAAAACGCAGTTCCAGGACAAGTTTGTGAAAATAAATACTTTATTTTTGTTAGTAAAATCTAACAGGGATGAAGAAGATGGCTAAATAGTTTCTGTTTTTAATTAGCAATAAGCCCTATGATTTTAGTTTAGCCTATAAAATAATCTTTATTTAATTATTTGGGATTTTCTTATTTTCAAAGTGTTTTAAGAGAAATAAAATATTTAAGTTTGGTTAAACATCTATTTCACTTACTCCTTGGTATCATTTTTAATATGCGTAAACGTGCCCCACTCGATGCGTAAACTTACCCCGTGCTCGGGGCAAGTTTGTATTGTATGTTTAATTAACTAAGAATATTCTTTTAATTATCTCACACTTTCAATGATTGGTAACTTTTCCATTTTAGCATTAATAGCTGAAAATATTTATAAATGTAAGCTTGCCTTTTTTTCTACTTTTTATACAAACACGTTCAACGTTCTTTTTTAAATAACCTGGCACCATGCTTTTTACCATATTCATACACCTAAATAAACATCAATACATATTTTATCAAAAAACATTGTAAAAATATTTATTAACATACAAAAAATTATTCGTTTTCACTTGACATAATAATTATATCACATTCACCTGGCGATGTTAAAAGACTCTAACTTAGCATTAAAATTGCTAAAAGATAGCCTTGACCGCAAATAACCAGCGTAATACAGACTAAAGTTAAAAACCAAGCTAAGGGGGTTGAGTAAAATTCAAATAATATTGCATCAAATCTCCTTGCACTGATACAAAGCGTGCTTGTGCCAGTCGTTTCAGTACTTCCTCTGGTAAGTACATGTTTTTTAAATTCAATCGTTACCTTAATGTACGTTTGTACAATGCAATGTTAATTGTGTGTAGGTATCACGGATTGCGTTTAAGTTCTGGTAAAATGATCACGTGGTGTTGTCTTTATAGGTTATGTGTGAATTTGTTACTTCACTGGCGTCATTCCTCTGACAGTTTTAAAGCCAATAGTGTAGATCTCTGAAGGCATATTTTCCCCTGGTGCCTATAAAACTCAAAAAAGTTCAAACGTAATCTGGCCTTCATCTTTTCAAATACAAAAATAACGACAACTAGTGAAGCAAAGAATGTTAAACTAAACAGATTTTTTTTTTCTTTGGGAGACTCTAAAAATTCATTTACCGTATATTCACCCGTATAAGTTTCTGTTGATGATGAAAATTGCAGAAAGAGGACCCTTAGCATGTATTATAAATATTATTTGTGTTCATATTTTTGCTTAAACTTCTAAGAATATTTCTTGAAATTGAGAAAACATCAAACTATATCAATATTTAACTGTTTTAAGTTTGAGTTTTTTTTTTTTTTTTCATTCTACTTATTTACCAACTATTTAATTGTTAGCGGCAACATTTTTTTGTCTCATACAATAGAGTTCGAAGATTAACCAACAGCCGCTTATCCGCCAGAAAGGAAACGGAGAAAGGTAAAAGGAAGCGAACATGTTCCCCCTTCGCTGATCAATCCGCGATCGATTCGTACTTCGAAACCATATTTCACCAATTCCAGTCACCCCTCCTGATACACTTTCCAGAAGGCACCCCCGCAAACGTTCAGAGAGGGTCGCGTGATTTCGCATTGTTGCTCATTAAAACGATGATCCAAAGAGTTTCAGGCTTAGATTCGTCCACGTCAGGAACGCCAAGGGAATGAGGAGGGGGCATGCACACCCACACATACAAGCCCACACGACAAACTGCCTCATTTGGCAGAGGAGGCAGGGTACTTAATGAAGAAATATTTGAAATCCTCTCCAATGCACTTATCTGCGAACTGCAAACGGTTCTGTCGCGACTAATGTATTCTGCACGTGGAACGGTAGGGTTCGAACTTACGCCACTGCTAATATTAATCAGCGAGGCGAGGGGGTTGTCTGGTTGGAGAAGTTTTAGAATGATGCTTGCTTTCGCAACAAGTCCGGCGAAGGATTATTTACATGAAATATAACAGCATCTAATTTATAGCCATGGATTGGTTGACGTCCAAGTCATAAATCTTGGCCGGGATTAATTGTTGATCAAGTGGAGGACAAGGAGTTGCCATATCTTGTTGGGATAGAGGTTTTCTGTGTTAACAAATTGCGGTATTATTGAAGGCACGGGGAAATACTCAGTACTGTAGCAGTATTTTGGTGCTATGGGTTGGTAATTAAGAAACTTGTTACCGATGATATTCACAAACAATTAATCATAGAATTGATAAAGTATGCAAAATTTAGTTATGATCAAGTTATTATTCCGCTAACAACCATACTAATTTTAAGTTCTATTGTATGTGATTGAGATGACACTTGAAACATAAAACTGACATAAGACTTGAAATCTTAATAGAGCATAGAACTCTTAGAGCATAAAACAATTTCTTAAATTTTAGATTGTTTTATTAATTCGTGGAGAGTTGTGGCATTGTACAAGATAAGGTACAAGCTACTAATCAAAGCGTCGTTTACCAGTAGTCTCACGAAGCCCTGGCTAAAGATCTCCTTCTTTGGAGAGGGGGGGGGGATAAATTATAGCTCACATAAAAAATTATAACAAAATATGGTTTTACTGTGTTTATAACTTGTGTATCTAAACCTGCAGCACATATATTCAATGACAAAAGAGGAATGCGGGTGACGCGCTCTGCAGCACTTTTTTCAATTTTATGATTCAAAGTGCCCCTGCAGATATGTCTGGTCTACTGTTCTAAAATTTCGGAGTCGAGCCCTGCTACTAGTTAAGAGGTAATATTAATACGAGAATGTAACCATAAATTAGCCAGGTATAACTACCGGGACATCAGAAAATGAGTATACATTTTCAAAATGTTGATAATACACGGAATAATGTATGTAGATAGGTAAAAATTGACACACGTGCTCGAAATGACCTGAGGTTTTATTGTAACTACGAAAAAATTTCTGTTGAGACATTGGAGTTGGATGTTGTCTTTTAGCCGCACTATTGAGTTGAGTGAGCACGCGATCATCACCAAACGACGTGCGCAGAACGTCTTTCAAGCATCCAGTAGTATGGAATGAAGTGCCATCCTGCATAAAAATCCTGCGCGGTATTTTTTTCCGTGGTTATAATAAAACACCATGTCATTTCGATCCTATGTGTTAATTTTTTACTATCTGCAAACAGTATATCATGTATTATTAATTTTTCAAATATGCACTCATTTTCTGATGTCCCGGTGTATGAGGTATAACAAGAGTATAACAAATATATAACTATTAAGTTATACATTTGTTATACGCTGCTCACAGCAATTTATTACATTGCGTAAACTTTAACTCTAAGTTAAAAATGGGTAATGAACGAAAGTTGAAAATGTTGGAAGACGCGGGGGGGGGGGGGACCCAAGAAATGGTAATGAAAGACAAAATTTGTTTGATCAAAATTAATACTTTTACAGCTCACATAAAATATGAAAAAATCAAAGAAAATTCATTACGAGGCATGAATCAGCCAAATGATGCAAAATTATTTGCAGAAGCTCCAAAACTATTTGAGACAGGGAGAAGCAAAGATCTGCAAGTGCCAAGACTAAACATTTGGAGATAACTCGTACAAATGGTAGGAGAACTTCTCCCGTGGGTTTCTGACAAGACATTGTATTAGTAGCCCCTGATCTGGGCTGCTATAATGCCGTGCTAAGCACAAAAGATAAAAGTCGTATCTGCTGATGAGCTCAAAATGAGATGTTCTCAAAATTTAATGCTTCCATATATTAGATTCAGATGCCACGTTTTCAAATTTTTTTTCATACATATTTCCCATTCACAAATGACTATAAAACATTGTATTTAGATCAATTGTGTCGTAAAGAACCAAATCGAAATAATACCTCGATTTTGATAAAAAGTGCAGATACGACTTGTGTCCTTAGCACTGCAGTACACAGCAAGATATAGAAAAAAATTTCAATGAAAGCCTACGTAGGATCTAAACTTCAAACGCGTTTTACTAGGCATTTTAAAACGTCAACTTACGTTTCACTACCTCACATAAAATCGAAAACTAGATTTCAAAGATCAGTAGTCTAAATTTGTTTTCATTATTTTTTACGTCACTTAATCAGAAAATGTACAGTTTAATAGTTTTTTTGAATCCAAACGACATGGCAAGTTTTTACACCTTAAAAATGAGATAAACGATAAAATGTTTCATTAACTTTAAAATAATTAACCAAAGTACTGACACATCATTAAAATTTCATAGTTTAGAAGCGCAATTTTCGAGTTTTAAGGATGCAGTGTTAATTTAGACTTGTAAACAGAACCAGAAAACGTAACAACATCAAAGTGTTACGCGTATCATTGTATTTGAAGCAAATCAGTTTCAATTAGTAGAGGAAAGTCGGGGAATGCCACTCTCAAGCGAAAACATAAATAAATATTCTAATTTACACAAAAAATAAATATTTTTTAAAGATGTACTATTCAAATCCCTCCTACACACAAAAAAAGAAAAGTTTTAATGTTTTATGAAAACATGAAATACATGCGATTTTCAGAAACAACTACCTTTGTGAAAAACGAAGTTTTAAGTGGGCTAATGCACAAGAGAAAAATAAAAATTATGAACACTTCTTATATAACTTGTCCTAGATGCCTATGTGCATGTGCAGGCCGTCAAGAGTTCAAAAAAGTAAGGAGGTGTATGAAATTGATGTCTCCTTATTTATTTTAAACGTATCTTAAACACAGGAAAAGATAATGGGTTTCAGTATTTTGGTATACGAAAAAGTCGCTACCGGGTCTAAGTATTGACAATATGTACGTAATCCTGAGTACAGTATTCACTCAATAATGTAGGGTGGAAGGATGGTCTCAAATTTGTAGTCATAAAAATGCATTTTAGCTTCATATTTTACAAAATCTTACAATTCCACTTTGGTAGTCACCCGTAGACGAGTGACACCCGGACGCCCCCCCCCCGCCCCCGTAGTGACGCCATTGAATTAAGTGAAATGTATATCTTACTGGATTTTTTTGATTACATTGATACTTTAGTGTAACTTTTTATCGATACCGATTTTGCCTAATTTATTTAGCCTACAAAAGCCCAAATTTTACTGTTTTTTTTTCTTTTTTTTAACGAAAAACTGGCGTAAAAGGGGTTAATTCTGTAAATTGAGAATTTACATCCTCCCTAGAACGTAAGTTCGTGGCACCCCTAAATTCAGACTTGCTTTTTTCTATTACTGCGTTATTGATACGACACGTGTATTTGAGCAACAAGCTGCAACTTTAAACAACTGCTTCAAATCTTTCTTAAAAACTAATAGTGTTATGTAAAATCGTCTTTGTGCAATATAAAATTTTGCATCCGTCAGTGTTTGGCTTTCCCTTCATGTAGCACTTCAGCATTGCATCTGCGACCGCAGTCCAAAATGATGCTTGCTTGTAATCATGCTATCTACCTCCACTCCAAGCTTATACACGAATTTTTAAATCACCTTGTATATGGATTAATACACAAAAAATATTTACATACATTTTGAAAATAATAAAGTGAATATCAGTGAAGTTTGTAATTGAAGAAACAAACGAACGCAAAAGCCTATATATAGCTTTGCTATGAGTAAACTTGCCAACAGCCTGTTAAAAAAGAAACTAAAAGATCATGAAAGTTTTTAAAAAATCATGAAGTGAAGTTAGAGGGGCAGCATAAAACTTCGCCACAAAATAGAAGCTCAAGTTAGAATAATAGTAAAAAAAAAAGAAACGTTAGGGGAAAAAATCTCGAAGAGCTAAGCTTTGTAATGCATACTGCTAATACTGTTAAAAGCTGAGAGAAAAAAATGGAATAAAATGAGCCCCCCCCCCCCCCCAGAAAAAAAATCAGCTCCATAATTGCGAAGGAGATATCAAGAAGAGTAAATATAAAGGGGTTTTTTTCCGTCTTTCTTTCGAAAAAAAAGGAACTTCACGTTTTAGTTCCAGTAAAAAAAATAAATAAATAAAAAAAACAAATTGTTGAAATCAAACAAATGACAGAAGACGAATACTGAAAAAAAAAGATATCTTTAAAGTGTGGGGTTTGGACTGTAGAAACAGTCTGTCGTAAAAGCAGAATAAAATAGAGGAAAAAAAATGTTCTTAAAAATTATTTTTACGCAAAGAAGAGTTATTTCTTTTAATGTTGTCAAAATTTGTACTTTCAATACTTCGATGAAATTTTTAAAGGAAAAAATACAAAATGCGATTAAAAAAAGCAAGCCAAAACGTGCAAAAACCACACAAATGGCAGAAAACGGGGAAAACCTAAATGAGATTTTAAAGCTCGGTGGAAATTTTGAACAAGATTCAAGTTATCTTCAGAGTAAAGTCACAATTTTAATTTTGAGATTATGGAAAAAAGGGTATTTTACCTTTTTGCTTCAGATGGATTTCAAAATATTGAATTAAATCACTTTTTGACACTCTTTAAACTTACCGGTGTGAAAATAGCTTGATTGTTTTACGAGTGTGATTATACAGGGTGTTCCGTTTAACTTACAAAACCTCTATTTTCGCAACCGTTAGTCCTAGATGAATACTGTAAAATGTTAAAAATCAGTTGCAAAGTTAAGATACTAAATTTTGAAGCAAAAAATCAAATGAGTCAAAACATACAAAATTTAACTTTTCATGCGGACCCTAAGTCCTCTCACTTATATTTAGGGAAATAATCTCTATCAAAAAATAATTCTAACTTAAAAAGTTTAATATTAATACGACCAATATTCACCGAGATATGAAACGCTGCGTTTTGTTATTTATACCCAGAGCTGCCAACTGCTTCGAAAAAAATCGTAGTTTCTACGAATTACAGTTTTAAGCTACGAAGTTACGAAAACGGGTCCAAAAATTACGATTTTCTGTTTTTCCAATTTATAATCCCAAGAAATCAAAAAAAAAAAAAATCATATACTGCATGAAAACTAAACCGGTAAGTTTAGAAAATCAAACTTCTACACGTGTGCTGCCGGTGTAGTTTTCATGCAGTTTATGGGTTCTTCGGAAAAAAAAGCGGAAAAGCTTGCCAAAAATATCGTGAAGAATATAAAAGCACTTGGCCATTCCTTATTTCATCTTTAAAGACGGGTTATGCAAGATGTATTTTTTGCAATAGCAATTTTTCAGTTGAACATGGTGGTCGTGATGATTGCCGCAAGCATGTTACTTCAAAAAGACATGCCGACCCGGGTGAAAGGTACAGCTAATAATCAAAAACTTATCATCTTAAAAAATTCAGTATTAAATCCTTCATTTCCTATTCATATTATCTGTTATCATATTTGAAATTCCTTAAGTATCATTATTTTGTTCTTTATAGTGTTGATAATTCATCACTGTGTTTGATTCTGAAGCAGCAGCCACCCCCCTCCCCCCGCCTCAAAATGCAGCTACGATTTTGGATTTTTAAAGGTTGGCAGCTCTGCCTATACCACTTTACATTCGCCGTCAATAACACCTTTCAGCCGGAAATATAGCGGTTAACAGGGGTTTAAATCATATGTGCGCATATAGCGTGTTTTTTTTTTTTTTTTTTTCAAATTGTACGAGTTTCTGTTGCGTATTTTTGCGTATCATTGCATAACATTTGCATTTATTTTTGAACAGAGTGTTTCTTAACTCTTGGGGAAATTTTTAAGTAGTGATAGTACACATCAAAACAAACAATATAATGTCAAAAATAAGGCTCCCAAACGTATTCCGAAGGAAATAGGCGCCATTAAAGTTTAGGGTCCAAAATTTCAGCCGATCATAAGAAACGGAAAATGTCCCATTACATCCCTTTGGTTCTCACTGCCTCATGTGTGACTTTATGTTGTACTCAAGTGTTGTCAAAACTTTGAGAACTAACTCAAGTGTTGTCAAAACTTTGAGAAATAACTCAAGTTTTGTCAAAACTTTGAGAACAAGTCCTCTACCAGGTTGGGCATTACCGATCAAATGCATGGAATTATTGAATGAACGACAAAAAATAGAGTAACGGCACCACAGTAACAAACATGATAAAGACATCGCTCTCAGGTTAATTCATTTTTCTGAGTCTTTTAATGTATTTATACTTTTAAAACTACTTTTCTCTCATGCAACTACACCTCATCTAACTTTTGGCTGCTTCTGGATCCTCTGAACTGATTGATTCTATTTTTATTTGCTCAGTTTCGAAAAAACGTTCGACACCCAATAACTGACACCTACAATTCTGATGATACCCTGCAACAGATAGGATGAGGAAAGGATGAGTAATGGACCTAATTCCCCTTTTCTCCTCAAAATGTGCAAAATTCTTTAATTTAGACCTAAAACCTTATTAAATTCAAATGAACATGAAACATCGACAAAACTCTTGGTGGCTGTTCGTAACCCCCCCCCCCCACCCCCCAGACAGCCTAGTAAATACCAACTGGATCATAGAATTCACTCTGATAACACTAGGTGGTTGCACCGTATTCATGGGTCGCAGCTACATCAGTTTTACCCGTCTAAAATTCTTATTATTTAAATCCAAACTTATCACTGTCTGTTACTGGACCCTTGTCTATTACTGGTGTCGTTACCCTAGTTCATAACACTTTTGAGAAAATTTGTTGACTAAGAACTGTTCCTTAAACTTTGAAGTTATACTTTGTTTTTAAAAAAAGCATATACTGATTTTTTGTGTAAATTTGATTAATTATTTATTTTCTCCCTTAGGTGAACGCCATTCCCCGGCTTGTTTTAGCACGATCAGAGCGTAATTTCCAAGCGCAAGGGAAGTAATAGGTCTTCCATGACTCTGGCGTAAAAGCCTCGGAAGATAGAGGTCGTGGGTTTGATTCCCACTGGATCTCTGGATGTTGTTTCCTCTCTTTGAGCTGTTAATCTTTCTGATGTCTTATATGAAAATAGAGAAGTCCAACCTCTTGAGGCAATGGTTCCCCTTGTATTTATAGTGATTTTTAAACATAAGCACAATGACAACATCAGAAGTTATGAAATCAAAGTTTCAGTGACGGGTTTATTCATTTGGCGACCGTTGTAATTCAGTTTTTGGGTCATGTCAACATTCATCCGAATAAAAAATTCATTTAAATAAACTACAAATTTTATAAGTGTAGCTTCAAAAGATGGCTACAGAGTCAAACATACACAAGCAAAAATATGAGTGTGTCCATGATAATATCGCTCATGAAAGCTGCTTGCTCAAGAATTGTTCTGTGAGCGCGATACCCTTTGAGATTGCTTGTCAAAAATAACTTGAGCGAATATAGCCACTTTAACACACATGATCCCGATTTTAACATAATCTGTTCCTAAGTATAGTAAAAAGTATTAGATTCGTGGAATGTTTCAAATTTTGCTGAACCCTTTTCAATTAGTTTTGAAAATAGTTGCCTGTCTGTCTGTATCTGTGTGTACGTTCGCAAATGTACTTTTATTTTATTCAGTTATTTTTTGACTGATTCGATTTAAAGTGTAATGCGTGGGAATCAAACAAAAGTTTAAATATCTGAACTCTTACGTGAATCGGTGTTGATTAGTTTTTGGTGGTGTAACGTAGTCAAACTTTTTTCCCTTGTCCCAAGAAGTATTGACAGGATTCAGACAAAAATGGTAAACATGTTTTTCTTTAAGGGTAAGGATACTGACTGACTTCTGATACCAATTGATTTGGCGTGTGAGAGTGCAATCTAACACTTTCTTCGTTAGGCCTGAATACTGTATGTCAAGAAGTTGTTCGAAGATTCGCCTGAAAACTATATAGGGTAAGTGTTCCAGTAGTCGGCCTCAGGGACCTAAACTTGCTCATAAATAGAATATGTCTAACTCAAAATCGGATATGATGCATTCCTTACATTCCTTTACTTGTTCCCAATCATCATTCAATAACATTGAAGTTGTAATTACTTTTCATTAAGTAGTAATGAGTTGTTTTATTTTAAGTGGTGTGCCTATCATCCTAGTTCGCGATTCTGCTTATTTTTTTGTTAAGAAAACACATCATCTTTAAATGTTAAGTATCCTTCTTTTTTTCGTTCTACTGTAAATTTGTTTTACTTATGTTTTAATGGATTGTATAACATAACGTTTCAATTTTTAAAATATTCCTTCTTAGACTCAATTTTTTTTAGAGAGGTGACCGACCACATGGTACTGAATTCTTACGCATTTCCAATAGTCGGCCATGGCAGATTGACCCCTGGTTCTGTACTGTTTGGTTGATCTACCCAGTAGTCGACTGCATACTTAATGGATTTTTTAATATTCATCAAACAGTAATTAAAGTAAAGTACTGACACAGCGGCAGTTTAGCTGTTTTGAGTAAAAATTACCTTTCTAACGTTATTTCTTCAAAAGAAAATATTTAAATTTCGTGCCTTAACTTTTTTTAACAAAAGGAGTATTTTCAACATTTTACTGCACTAATGTTGATTTTAGTTTAGAATTCCCAAAAACGGGGTTAAAAACAGGTTGAAAATTCAGTCCGTCGTTGCGTTTAGAATATGTTCTAATACTCAACTTGTGATCACCAAATGGTAATTTATCGGGGCTTCTTTTATTAAATCATGATATGTTGATGAAATCGATAAAACAAATGATCTGATTGCAATTAGTATTTAATCAGCAATAAATAAGCATTCCCATTGTAAGGAATTTAGGGGTAATACTTCAATAGTTACGTTAGTTCAAACTGTTTCAATGAGCTTTAAACCGGTGATTATTCTTTCTATTGCTCATTTTGCTAAACTGTTTGCTTTACCAAAAGTTCAAGAAACCTGTATTCTATTCAGAGTAATTATTCCAAGTGTTAGTACCACTTCTTATTACTGCTTCTAACCAAATATTTAATTCATTGGGTTTTCTTCACAAGGAAATCAAAATTTACTTCTTGTTTAAAAGTATGCCAAATTTGTTTTAAAATAACATGGTTTCAAACATTCATTACGTTGCTACCACTCCATTTTAGTTTATTCATTGTTTACTAATGTTCTAGTTGAAAGCTGTAAGATTAACCTCATGACTTCCCCCATGAAAATTCGTTGTAATGAACATAGACTAGTCAAGTGTCAATCGTGTTGATCATTAATTCACTCTTTATTGATCATGAATTTTATCAACTCGTTTATTCAGTTTTTATCCTAGCATGCACAGTTAAAACTTTTTGCGCCAGAAGCGGAGGGGGGGGGATGGAATCTATGTTCTCATGTTTTCAAAATTCCTTTCCCAAAAAGTCCGGGTCTTTTCCATTTTACAATTTATATTTTCGCAGTATATGATATTACTTTAGTAAGTGATGTAGAAGATAAATAATAAAAAATTTATTTCATGTGATGCATATCCAAACTTGTTGCAAATTGAAAAATAATATAAACTTAGATGTTACTAAGACATCAAGAATGCAGAATTCTTTCGTAATTATTGGAATAATTAATTTTGTAAGTACAATACTGTGCTGTAAGTGTCGCATTTTATTTTTGTTTAAATTAATTCACTCATACCCCCATAAGAGTAATGAAAATAAAACTGTCGACTACTAGACTCATGCATGGTAGAGCACTGGATTTCTATGGCCGACGACTGGAGCATTTTCTCGTGTTAACAATAGGTTAGTTTTTCAAATAAAAATAGTTTTATTTCTGAGAAAAAAATGGTGAATCATATCAGAAAGGTATAGCCTAAAGCCATGCAATGTTTTTGTTGTTCTATTGATTGCTGAAATTTATAGGTTAACAAAAAACAGCAATCTCTGTCTTAAATGGCCGACTACTGGAGCTATTACCTTAGGTTGCGCAAATGAAAAGTAGGCACGTGAAATTGCATCATAATAACTGTAGTTATAAAAGTGCCGCAGAACAGGAATATAAAGGGAGATAGGAAGTTTGCTCCTCATGCGGGGTTCTACAATGAAACCTGTTGGTACAAAAGATAATTGATCGAACGTTAATAAGTCATACTTCACGTAAATGCGTTCAGGTCCGAACACCGCGTGAGAGTATGGTTTTTGATGGTAAAAGGTGAGCATACTGCGGCCATTTATCACTGAATGGGGACAGCAAATAATCAGCACAATTAAGAACAAGCAGCTTATAACACTTAAAGTCGAAGTTTTTGGGAATGTTGGCAAACGATATCGAATCTGCCTACACCCGGCCAAGCAAACATCGTAAACACATATTTGCACATACAGTCGACTCTCGATATCTCGAAGTCCCAAGGGACCGGCTAAAACGTTCGAGATGTAGGAAGTTTCCACAACAGTCTCAAGAGTTTGGGACCCGATGAAATCTTTGAGATTAAGGAACATTCGAATTATAAGCTTTAAGTTATCGAGATTGGACTGCATTTCCGTTTAGAAAAGGTTCCACATCCGCCGTACTGTTCATGTTTACCACCCTACGATCCGCTCATATTTGGACCAAAACAAAGAGAATTTACACTGATGGGAGCAAATCCGATTCGGGAAGAACTGGCAGTGGTGTCTGTATGAGAATTAAGGACAAGTCCTACGAATATAGCTTCAGAAATCCCGATTTTAGTTCTGTTTTCCATTCAGAACTTATTTCCATAAATGAAGCTCTGGGCCTCGCCTTGGACACTGGTAATTGTGATGCGTGGATTCTGACTGATAGTAGGAGTTTCATTCAATTCTTGAGAGAGTAGCCATGTATTTACGATCAACTGGGAAAGATATTGCTTCCAAATTGGCTACACTGCCAGAGGTAGGCTCTGTGTGCTAATAGTGGATGCCCTCTCATGTTGGTATCCCTGGTAATGATGCCGCTAACAGACTCGCCGTGGAAGGCAGTAAATCTTTCCATTCTCCCATCATCAATTTAAAGAGTCTCAGAGGTTCATTCCATGTTTATTGACAAAATAAAATCCACTTCGGATTCCACCGGAACACGATTGGTACACCGCAGAGCATCCTGGATTGTCCTTTCAGAAGAACTGCTCAAGACTTGCCCAAACTGCCTTAGCTCGGCTAAGGTCTGGCCATATTAGCTGTCTGATCCTCGACGGTTCTACTAAGGCTTTTTCTACTTACACATGCTTGGCTAGTGCCCCTCCCTCTCATATTATTTATCGTATCGGTGCCTCTGTGGGGCATCTGTCTGATGAGAGTGGGATTATCTTTGATCTTTTAGTGTGACATGATCTCTTGGATTTGGTCTAGGGGTCTAGACCAAGGGGATCAGCAACAACAACACAACAAAGAGAACAGAGGTAACACATCCATTCGGGCGATGAAGTCAGGAAATGGTGCAGGACTTTCCCAAGAGTCAATCACGATCCTTCTACAGCAATAGCAGTAAATCTTGACCACGGAGAGATGGTGGAGGACCTTCAAACGGAAACATCTCTTGTATTATTTGTAATAGGTTGTGTGTTATTATTTTGTAGTAGATTCGATCAGCGAGAACTGCTCTTACTACTCCATGCTCTCTGGCTGATTCTGTCTATTACAAATGATACAAATGATGTTTTTGCTTCAAAATGATGCAAGTCCGCCATCTATCTGTGGTCAAGCTTTAGCCTGCTGCTGAAACGATGAAACCTGTGTTGCAACACCGATAGCGATTTTTGCTTCTATTTTAATAAAGGAAGTATTTTTTATTCAACCTGTCCACTTTTCATTTTGGCAACTCTTATACGGGTAAGTTCAAAAAGAGAGGCATTCTATTTGTTTTTCAGGCCCATTTGCTCCGAGGGAAATGACACAATGAGGCCGTTTCCGAAATTTCAAAAATATTTTTTTTCTGAAAGAGCATGCTAAAAAACATAGAATCTGACCATTTTTTAAATAATTAATTTGACTAAGTTTGATAGTTTGAAAAATGAGTTTAATCGGTGCGCTTTCATTGTTTACGCTTCTGCCGATGACATCACAAATGATGAAAGGTCATTCACAGAGCACAATATTTCATTCGTATTTTCACTCACGTGTACTGCAACGATATGGTTGATAGCAAGCGTAGAGCGCAATATTTCATTCGCTTCTTGATTATCATAACGTAGAAACAAGGCAGACAGATGCACCAAAGTACATCATATGTGATGTCATGAAGACCACGCCGTATTTTCAAAATGGGACATTTTAAAAAATTAATTAAAAATTAAGCGTTGGGAAAACGAAAGTTTATTCTCACTCCATATTATTTATTTATTTATTTTATTATTATTTCTTTCTTTCTTTCTTTTTTTTTTTTTTTTTTTTGTTTTGCTTATTCTATCAATTTCAGTGACCAAAAGTAGTACTTTTAACTGAAGGAAACAACCCCATTGGAAGCTTTTCTTGTTTTATTTGAGCTTTTAACTTTTAAATCAATTTAATAAGATCGAACAGAATTTACGAGCAATTACTGACACTTTTTGCAATTTGATTTTATGAGTGTTATGATTGGTTGCACACTTCTGCAACATTCAGTAATCAACTACAGTACAGTTTTGCCTTCGTTTTTCGATCCAATGGAAAACTAGCAAAAATTAAATATCTGTTAATCAATTTAAGATAAAATTTAATTTCGTAGTTTTCCTATTTAGCAATGTATTATCTGGCTACAAGCCCAGATGCACAACCAAACATAATCGTAACAACTTCAGTAGTAGCAACTTGGACATTTTTAACCAGTCCTTCACTGACTTCAAAATTTGCTTGTACTTTTCTAGTGCTTAAAATTGCTACTTTGACTTGTATTGCCGTTTTATTTTTATTTTTTCCAACTCATTGCAATTGGATTTTTCTGTAGTAGCCCTTCTCTTAAACAAGAAAAACAAATAAATAATTAAATGAATAAAATATTTTATGTAAAAAAGTATATTGATAAAATTTTAATAGTCTTTTCCCAGCCCGAAACCAATCTTTTAATTCCACAGGAAGCAGTTCCACATTGCTAACAACCTTTTAGAGACGGGCCCTTCAAGATGCTCTGCCAGAGTAGGGCTATGGAAATCCATTTAACACTAACTTCTCGTCTTCCGCATCCTTTCCACGCCATCGGTTGCCATGACAACGAAGCGACCAATCGCTGCGCCCCCGCGGTGACCAGAAACTCCAACATACGATAGAAAGGAAAAGTGAGTGACGCCTAGGTTATGACTGAGAAACGTATTAAAGTGGAGAGGGTTTTCTGCTAGATATTTTAGTTTAGCAGAACTTTATTAAGTGCTTTTTGTTGGAGCAATGTTTCTTCCCTTCCTGAAATTCTCTTTGGTCATTTCGGGGATGAAATGTTCACAGATTAAGATTGGTTTTGGTGCTTTCCTCTTCTGTAGGGAAAGAAAGTTGAAAACGAAATTGATGGGGTGTAATGCTTTTCAAGATTTGATAATTCAATTATGAGGCAGATTTGATTATTCTATAGTCGAATAATTAAGATGCTTGAATGCACTGGCTTTTTTTATAGGATTTTTAATGGGTTTTAATAGTGTAGATTTGATTTATCGACATTTGATTCAACAAGTACAGGGTGTACGGAAAAGCATGATAGAGAGTAAGCAATTGTTGCGGAGTCGTTGGTTTTGTTGAAGCAACGTTTCTTCCCTTCTTAAAATTATCTTTCGTCATTCCAGGGGTGAAATTTTCATAGATTTGGGTCCTCTTCTGCAGTGAATGAAAGCTGAAAACGAAGTAAACGGGTTTTAATATTTCTCAAGATTTACAAATTCAATGATCATTTTGCTGCCTTAAAATATGTTTTTACGCAATGGCTTTGTTTAGTATTTTTATTAAGTTTTATTAGTGCCGTTTTGATTTATCGATATTTGATTCAACAAGTACATGACAGTCCAAAAACATGATAGAAAGTAATCATTCGTTATGAAATCGTTGATTCCGTTGAAGCAATGTCTTTTTCTTTCCTGAAATTCTCTTTGGTCGTTTTGGGGACGAAGTTTTCATAGCTAAGAGTTGTTTTTCGTTGTTTTTCTCTTCTGCAGTGAATGCAAGCTGAAAACGAAGTGAAGGGGGTTTAATATTTCTCAAGATTTACAAATTCAATTATCATTCTGCTGCCTTTAAATATATTTTTACACAATGGCTTTGTTTAGTATTTTTATTAAGTTTTATTAGTGCAGTTTTGATTTATCAATATTTGATTCAACAAGTACAGGATAGTCCAAAAGCATGATAGAAAGTTATGAAATCGTTGGTTCCGTTGCAGCGATGTTTTTTCCCTTCCTTAAATTCTCTTTGGTCATTTTGGGGACAAAGTTTTCACAGCTAGGAGTTGTTTTTCGTTGTTTTCCTCTTCTACAGAAAAAGAAAGTTGAAAATAAAATTGATGTGGTGCAATATTTCTCAAGGTTTACAAATTCAATGATCATTCAACTGCCTCATAATAAAGATATTTATTGCAATGGCTTTGTTTAGTATTTTTAATACTTTTTATTAGGGTAGTTTTGATTTATCGATATTCATTCAACAAGTACAGGGTGTTTTAAAAACCATGATAGAAGTTAAGTTAAGGAATCGTTGTTGAATCGTTGGTTTTGTTGAAGCTTTGTTTCTTCTCTCCCTAAAATTCTCTTAGGTCATTTCGGGGATGAAGTTTTCACAGCTGCAGCTTCATTTTAATGTTTTCCTCTTCTGCCGGGAAGGAAAGTTGAAAACGAAATTGATGTATT
The DNA here is from genome assembly GCF_026930045.1 of Uloborus diversus. Taxonomy (NCBI): domain Eukaryota; kingdom Metazoa; phylum Arthropoda; class Arachnida; order Araneae; family Uloboridae; genus Uloborus; species Uloborus diversus. The sequence goes on along the minus strand of NC_072737.1, from coordinate 110,118,452 downwards.
AAATAATTAATTCTCTATTGATGAAGTTTAATATTTCTAAAGATTTACAAATTCAATCATTATTCTGCTGCCTTATAATAAAGATATTTTTACGCAATGGCGCTAACAGGTTTTCGAAATAAGTTTTAAAAGTGTAGCTTTGATTTGTCGAATTTGGTTCAACAAATTCAGGGTGAACCAAAAACTTGATGGAAAGTAAGGATCGTTGTAAAAAAAGACAACATGAAAGAACATGAAACCTATTTTATTGAATAAAGATTTGAATGACATTCAAAGAAAAAGGGTACATGCGCAGAAATATTGTGAGCTATTCTTTCTATACTAAACATGAGTAACTAAATAGTATTGAGATTGGAATCCAGAGATTGAGGCAGCAAAGAAAAATGTGTAATTTTATCTCCATATTCTTAAAACCCTTAAACTACACCTGAGTAGATATGGATGCGGGTAATAAGGCCTACTTAACGGAGATTTCAGAAAAAAATAAAAACTATGTATCTGACTGTGAACAAATTCCAATATTAATCCAACATGCAGATCAATTAAAAAAGAAACTAACAAAGAATGGCCACGTTTGCCGAAAACAAGCATACAATTAAACTTTTTTTAAAACCTTGTCATTAGGCCTTATTATATTTTGGTAGGATAGTAAGGTCTAAGAGTTTTAACACTCATAAATAAAATCAAAGAAAAAGCTTCTAAAATTGGTAATTGAGATCGATTATAGTATTCAGGGTTAGTATAAAAGAATATCCCGGTTTTCATAATTTATATTTCATAAACTATAACACTTAGCACTATAAATGATACATAAAAATAAAGATAAACTGAAAGTTTTTTTTTTTTTTTTCATTCACAAATGTTCGATGTGTGCGCCTTTCGTAACGCGACACACATCTAGTATAAAATACATTTTGAAGTGTTTCACTGTCAATTTTTCGTAATCCTACACTTATGCGATCTTTCAGTTCTTGCAATGTTGGTTAGTTTGATTAGGTTTTTTGACGCAAGCTTAGGTTTTTGGTTTGCAATGTTGTATGCAATGGTGGTGCAAAAGAAGTCTTTGACTAAACCTTAAAAAATCCTCGTAAAAATGTTTCTCTATTTTTATGTATCATTTACATTGCTAAGTGCAATAGTTTATGAAATATACATTTTCAAAACCGGGATATTCTTTTATGCTAACCCTGTATATGCTTTAATAAGGTAAAAATGTATAAGTGCTTCAATAGGAGGTATAAGTGCTTAAAGTCTTCAAAATGACAAAACAATTATTTGTCTAACAGCCGTCAGGGCCCTCAAAAGTATCTTTGTCATAGATTATCAAACCGACGCATTCTTTATGATACCACTTGCAATATATTAGACATATGATCTCATGTTATTCATCGTATCCTCTTCACAAGTGTGACAGTACGAACTTGCATCGTTTTCCTTCGTATCATTTCCTTCTTTAAGGGTTTACATCTTTTTTTATTTTCTTCTTTTTCTTCTTTTAATGAAACAGGGCTTTGGTGACTGGAGTTTCCTGATAATTAATGGCTTTTCTTCTAACAAATGGTGTTTTTTCCTAATGTTCTCTGGTGTAGGCATAAACTCCGGAAATGCTGTACTTTTTAATTGAGCAAGCCCCACATTGTCTTCTTTGTCGTCGAACTAGAACCGTAAACCATGTGGTAAAACCTTTCTAGAAGTTCTGTTTGGGGTACTGCTATAACACTGAACCAATTAGGCAACAGTCGTAATTACTTGAAAACCTCCACAACATATTGAGAAAAATTAAAATAAGATGTAAAACTGACAAACATTGTTACAAAAACAAAGGAGTATAATAAGGAGTATAATAATTTTTCATAAGTTGCGAAATTCATTTGGTTACAAAACGTTGAGAGTTATAAATTGCTATCTTTCAAGCCTGAGCAGTGACAAATTGACTGCTTTTAATGTTCATATTTCAAAAAATTTTGATTTAAAATCTTATTTATAATTATTCTTTCGCTTACCATCAAGTTTTATGAAAGTTTGGTAAGCCAAGATGGAAAACTCTGCACGTTGTGAGCCGAAAACATGCAAACAAAATTAATATTTCTGTCTTTAATTACTAATTTCTGTCATTTGTTTTTGTTTCCCTTTAAAACTTCTTTACAATTATGAAAATATCTCAAAACATTTTCTAATTAACTACGCCTTTCCTCTGTGTGAATTTTCAAGGCACTATACAGATTCTAGATAGAATCTCGTCAAAAACGCAGCTAAATAGGGGGATAGTAGAGTACGAAAATACTGGCAACAAATTGTCATTTATTATACTAACAAAAATATTTTTTGTTAGTACAAGAAGTGGCAAATGATCATTGAAAGTTGACAACAGTTTGACAAATATTTAACGCTATTGAGACAAATTTGTTTCCAAAATGTCATGAAGTAGGGTCACCCGGAGTAAAATCAAATGTGTATAGAAAACAGCTTTTTAAACTTTGATGATCTAGAGCAGAAACATGAAATATAATCATGTTTTTGTTCAATATTATTTACATTGTTTTTTTAGATCTAAATTGAACATAATTTGTTTTTACTTTTTGCTTTAATTTTTGTGTAAAGGACTACACCTATTTTACCCCGGTGTATACCCATTTTACCCCGTGTCTCGGGGTAAAATGTGTACATACCGAGGTATAATGGGTATAAGCTGTTTAAAGTTGAACTACAGTGTAATTAATGGGGGGGGGGAATCAGAAATTCAGTTAGATTGCATCGGAAAATCAAAATTTTTATCAAAAATAATCATAATATAATGTTACCGGGACAGAATTCATAAACAAAAGGTTTATTGACAACGACTGTTGCAGTTTGGTTTTGGTAGCTTTTTTACTATTTGTGATGCTTGCACATCAGCTATGTCATCTTTCTCAGGAAACACATAAGATGTTCCAGCAGATGACTCTGCCGCAAACTTCACAGTAAATTCATCCTCATCAGAGCTTCAATAACTTAACCTACAAACTCCTAAACCGAGTTTTTCACCATAAATTTAACTACGACTTAGGCGCCAATGATTGAGTTGAGTACTGGGAGAACCACTGAGTGTTTTTCAACCTCGTTGGTTGTTTTACTAATTAGTTTGGTTGCGTGCCTTTTTTTTTTTTTTTTTGCTTTTTTTTTTGTGTTCCTTGCCTGTTCTCATGTATATAGTCTTTCAGCCACCTCTTCTGTCGTTATAACTTCTCTCACCTTTGCTTGCACTCTCTTACGCTTTTTCTGTGAATTTTTCACAGCCTTGCTAGGTGATGGCTCCGGGGAAAGGGTATTTATAATTGCTTGTCTAAGCTGCTTCATAGGAGATACTTCAGGAGAATAAGTAGTCTCAGTGGAACTGTGAGGCATTATGATTCTGTTTCTCTTGTGGTTGCACGTGAGACGAGTTTGAAGAAAAACAATCCTATGTTGAACTGCTTCTCTGTTAAATGGAAATGGTATAGTTCCTCGAAAACCTGTTTTCGCACTTCTCTCGGAGAAAATTTTCAAATAACTCTTTCACAAGAGAAGGGAAAACAGCATTGTCCACTTATTTCAACCGACTCTCTCTTAACCATATTTTCAGTGCTCTTTTCCATTTAAGTTCCTTGGGTTCAAACACACCAACATCAAGGGACTGAAAAGCATGTATCGTATTTGGTAGAAGACACAATATGATGTTGTTCTCTATAGCAATCTTTACAGTGTTAAATGTAAAGTGACTTCCATGACCATCGAAAATCAGAAGCAAAGATTTCTCAAAATGTGTCACAGAGGTCACAAATTGTGGGAACCATGACTCGAATATTGTATCCTCCATCCATCCGGATTTTGTCACCATGCACCAGGAGGACCATTTTCGGTTAAGCTGTCATACAAATGGAGTACTTTGCAAACAATAAAAGGTGGCAAATAAGATCCAGAAGCAGAAACGCAGAATAGGACACTATAGTTGCCTTTCCCTGCACAAGCAGAGGCCTAATGCACCACACTTCGTCATGCTTTTGACACAAAAACTTTAGCACTGATGGGTCAGTCCCTAACCCTGCTTTATCATGGTTAAAAATTATATTTGGCTAATCTTGTAGGCTATGGTCTTTTAGAATGTTTAATGCATAGTATAAAACTCACTTACGACATTACCCGAGGGTCCTTCCGCTCAGGCTTTTGTTAAGAGCTCTGGCGTACGTCTTGATAATTCAGAAGCCCATCTTTTCTCAAATCCTAGAGTACAAGCTTCACCCGGTCTATCATTGAAGAAAGGATTTGTTCGCCTTACACATTCAATGAAGGTTTCGACCATTCTTGTCAAATCTGTTCAGTCCCAAAAAAATCCATTATCCGCCAAAAACTTAAGAGATTTCGGACTATTATTTCTTCTTTCTTGACTGACAGCATAGTTGATCTCCCATAACCCATCCGCTGTGGGGTTCCAACAACTCATCTTCTTAGCGTTTCATAGAGAATATGCAATTCTTTTGCAACAGCATAGATCGAACTTCCACTTTCAACCCTTAATCGGGATCTCTCAAGGTCGGCATGCGTATACTTTGGTTGGCTCTTCCTTATGTATGTTTTAGGCATGGTTGGTTCTACAATGAAATTAAAAGGACAATATATTAGCTATCAATATATAATTAGTCATTTAATATGTAGTAATGAACCTTAAACTGACAATTAATATCAACCTTTAACAATCATAAACTGGCTTTACTAACCATTATCCACATATAAATAATAGCTGATGATCGATTAATCCGCGTGTTTCAACAATGAAACTCGCGCCACGGTATGATAATTTGATAATATGTTTTGGTAATGTTTAACATGCAGGGAAAAGCTTTATTGTGACAAGGCTGAACTCGATCCGGTAACTTCACTGTTTTACTGGTAAGACTGTCACATACTTGCCAACTCTACCGTTTTTAATGGGAGACTCCCGTTTTTTGCTTCCATCTCCCGATTTCCCGTTTTTTAAGATTTTCTCCCGTTTTTTCAGCCACTTAATGTAAACTTGATGCATTACAGAGGATGAATCTTACTAATATTATATATGCGAAAGTTTGTCTGTATGGATGTATGTATGGATGTATGGATGGATGTATGGATGTTTGTTACTCTTTCACGCAAAAACTACTGAACGGATTTTGATGAAACTTTACAATAATATAGCTTATGCATCAGAATAACACATAGGGTAGTTTTCGTCCCGTTATGGGGGGCAAAACCCCCTTAGGGGGGCAATAAAACACAATTTTTGTATAAATTCTCTAATATTGGGATGAAAAAATACTTGCACATATTTACATTATATGTCCATCGAAAGCTCTGATTTTTCTGCTGAAGATGGCACCTGTTCGAAATTTCTAGGTAGAATAAAAAACGAGTTATGAGCTTTTTAGATCCATGTTCGAAGGCTTTCCTCAACTCAATACAGTATTTAGTGTATCATCTCAACTCCCTGTCGATAGCGGCAATTGTTGTATTGTTGACTATCTTTGCTTTTCGTGACTGTTCAAGGCTTTTCTCAAGTCAAATCTTGAAGTAAGATTTTTGCACAAGATTGGCAAATAATACATGATTTGGCTGATGATTTTCCACTTAAACGGAACTTTAATGTAATTAATGGTTTTTATTATTATTTATGCTGATTGAACACTTACTCATTATCCAAACAACCAGCAGATTGCCAAAATTTTTGCAGAAAGATTTCCGTAGCTGATGCATTTGGCAGTTTTTTCAACGTTGCTGTTTTTGAAGCCGAAGACTACGTCATAATGTTTCTCAGCTTTCACCATGTAAACAAAATATCGCCAATCAAAGAATTTTCAAAAGACTGTGTGACTTTTTTACTGTGTTAAATAATCCAGCAACTAAATTAGGCAAATCCATAAGCAGCACAAAAACTTTCATTAATTTTCCTTTTTGCACAATTTCAAACAATCACCAAATTGTATTACTTATTTTGGTAACATTTCGGATGAAGCTGTTTAGCGCCATTTTATGGTGACCAAAAATATCTCAGCATCTGGCGACGACATCTCTGTAACGAAAATTAATATCATATCGTTTTACAAAGTAAGGAAAGAATGGGGGAGCATCATCGAAGGTAACCCGAAACGACTTTCGCAAATTCGGTAAAATCGCACCAAGAGCCACAATGATTGAAATTTCCCGAAATAACTAAAGCAAGTATAAGGGGATTACGAGCGCAGCTACTTTTTTTTAATCACTTCGTACTTCATTAGCCATATAGAGAAGGTTTTAGACTCCATGTTAAAAAAAAAAGTATCAACAAATTAATCTTTTTAAATATGAGAAGATTAATTTCATGTTTTTTAAATTTGTATATGCTTAAATATACAAATTCGTTTCTAAATCAATACTACTTTGTTCTTTATACTTATTGCTATTTTAGTTTTATGGGTAAGGAAGAAACTCGATTTTTAATCACGTCAAAAAGATGTGTTTTGAATTCTTTCACTCAAAACAGAAAACAAAAGCAAGTAACGATTTTTTCTAATAATTATTACTGACCCAGGCAACGCCGGGTATTTTTGCTAGTAACAACATAAAGTAACATTTAATAGACAAGAGTACAAGATACATTCATAATTTTGTAATAAACTATTCTACCAATATATTCAAGTATTGTTGCCGCTGTGGCACAAAACAATGAAACTAAATTTAGTCAAGGCTTATGTTAAGTGCAATAAACAACACTTCCCCTCACGAACATAAGCTTATAAGTCCAAGTCCCTGGCACAATATTTTAATTCTATGACCATTAAGAGCTTTAGTTAATAGATCTGCCAGCATGTCTTCAGATTTTTTATAAGCTATCTGAATTTCATTTTTGGCAACAATATCTTGGATGAAATGTTCTTTGACAGAAATGTGCTTTGATCTTGAACCTATGATTGGATTTGATGCAAGCTTCTGAGCTGCTTGATTGTCATTGAATATTTGAATGCTAGGATGAGGAATACACATGTCATTTGCAAGTTGCTTTAAATGTAAAGCTTCTTTTGCAGCTTCAGTCAATGCCATGTATTCAGCTTCTGCGGTTGATAAAGCAACCGTTTTCTGCTTTCTTGATTCCCAACTAATTGCAGCTCCAGCGTATATAAAACAATATCCTGTGTAGGAACGGCGATCTAATGTACACGAAGCCCAGTCTGCATCAGTAAATCCAGTTATATTCCGTTTAGTTTTCTTAAATATTAGACCATAGTCTTTAGTGCCTTGGAGATACCTTAAAACTCTTTTAGCAGCATTCCAATGTTGCATGTTGCAACATGTATTAAACTGACTTAAATAACTTACGGCATAAGAGATATCTGGCCTTGTGGCAATAGAAAGATACATGAGTGAACCTATCAAATTTTGGTATGGAATGTTATTCTTTTCTTCAGAGTGTGCTTTTTCTAATTTGATACCAGGATCAATTGGATTTGAAACCGCTTTGCAGTCACTCATATGAAATTTTTCTAGAATTTCTTTGATGTATTTTCGTTGTTTGACTACAATTTTATCATGAGATTGTTCAAATTCCATTCCTAAGCAATATTTTAAGTCTCCTAGATCTCTTATTCTAAAACTTTCCATTAAACTTTTCTTTAGATCGTTTACAGCTTCATTGTTATTTGTCGCAATAATTATATCATCAACATACACGGCTAAAAGAACTCTATCTCCCCCTTTCTTCATTGAGTATAAGCATGGATCAGCTGTGGATGATGAAAATCCAAGTTCAATTAACTTCGCATTAATTGTTTTGAACCATTGTCTTCCAGCTTGTTGAAGTCCATATAATGCCTTCTTTAATAAGCAAACTTTTTCTTTAGAGTTTTTCTTTATGTCACTTAACATTTTTTGAGTTTTAAAGAAAAGTTCACTGGTCTCATTTTTAGTTTCTTCCAAAAGTATTTCTTGAAGAAATTTTTCAAGACATGTAGGTTTCTCCATGTAAACTTTCTCCTCCAACTTTCCATTTAAAAATGCTGTTGATACATCTAGTTGTGAGAGCTTCAAATTTTCTTCAGCAGCAATCCCCAACAGAAATCTAATTGAACTTAGTTTTGAAACAGGCGCAAAGGTAGCAAAAAAATCTTCATTTGGTCGTTGAGCAAATCCTCTTGCCACTAAGCGAGCTTTCTTCCTTTCTAAAGTTCCGTCAGGATTTAGTTTTTCCTTTAAAATAATTTTTGAATCAATTACATTGAAATCATTTTCTTTCTCAACAATTTCCCATGTTCCATTCAAAATATGAGCTTTGATTTCATTTTTAATTGATTCATTCCAATCTGAAGATGATGACTCAATTGTTTCATCGCAAAGAAAAGAAGTGTCAGAAAGATCATAATCTTCTAACCAGGCAGGCAGTTTTCTATGGCGTTTTGGTCTTCCTCCTTCAGTTTGTTCAACAACTTTATTGTCTCTAGTGTCAAAATTTTCTCCCTTACTATCGTTTGTTTCATTTTCATTTAAATTGGTTGTTTCTTCATGTGAAACTTCATTTGTTACATCTATACATGAAGTTTCTCTTTCTTCAAATGTATTTATGTCTTCAGATATTTCATCAACTCTTTCTGATATAATATTAGCATTATTTGAGCTCGGATCTTTAAGAATTGAAAATTTGTCACTTTCAAAGTTCGGTTTAAAAATAACATTTCTTGATATTTCTACTTTTCCAGTATCTGGAAAATAAACTCTATATCCCTTTATATTTTCTTCATAGCCAACAAAGATTCCTTTCTTACTTTTTGGATCCCATTTTCTTCTATGTTGTTTAGGAATTAAAACAAATACATCTGTTCCAAACACTTGTAATTTGTTCAAATCAGTTTTCCTGTTAAACCATAATTCATTAGGAGTTTTCCCTTCAATAGTACTTGTTCCTGTACGATTAAGAACGTACGTTGCAGTATTTACCACTTCAGCCCAGAATTCTTTCCTCATATCTTTTGCACAAAGCAAACTTCTAGCTAATTCTACAACTGTTCTATTCTCTCTTTCTATTTTTCCATTTTGTTGTGGAGTGTATGTACAGGATTTCTGGTGTCTAATTCCTTTTTCTTCTAAAAATGAAGCTATATCTGCATTTAATGCTTCCAACCCTTGATCTGTTCTTAAAATTTTTACTCTATTTCCTGTAACATTTTCAGCAAGTAGTACAAATTTTTAATCTTATTCTTTACTTCAGATTTATTTTTTAAAAAATAAACTGATCTATAATGACTAAAATCATCTTTAAGTAGTAAAAAATATCTAGATCCCCCAATAGATGGTTCTTCCATTGGACCGCATACGTCAGCATGGATGACTTCAGCTGGGACTTTACCAATGTTTTTACTTCTTGTAAATGGCAAGGTGTGTTGTTTTCCAAAACTACATGATTCGCAGAAAAAATTTTCTTCATCAAGAAATTTTATTTCATTTTCTTTTAGAATTCTTCTTACTTGATGAATATTTTGATGCGCCAGCCTTTCATGCCAAACTTTCAAACTTTCTATTTTTCTACAATATGTTCCCAAAAAGGCAGTTTCTTCCACTTCAAACATTAGTTTATAAAGTTTTCCCTCTCTTTTTCCAAAAATCTTGACATCATTTTCTTTCTTTACATTGCATGTATTTCTATCTAATTCAAAAATATATCCCTTGTCAGTAACTGAGCTTATGGAAAACAAATTGCATTTTAAAGCTGGAACATATCACACATTTTTCAAATCTCCATACTCCCATTTTCTACCATTAAAATATTTAATTTTGATGTCACCTTGACCTGCTGCATCAATTATATTACCATCAGCTATTTTAATTTTCACCGCATTTGTCAATTCTGTATAATTTTGGAGCCATGTTTTATTGCAAGTCATATGCTCACTAGCACCCGAATCTGCGTACCATTCTCTGTCTTGAAGTTTTTCTTCAGTGAACAAAGCCATAGTTGTATAAGCAGCACGATTGTATTTTCCCTTTCCTTTATCCATTTCATTTCGATGACAATCTTTTGCTTTATGGTTTGGCTTATGACATACAAAGCATAAATTTTTATCAAAATCTTCTTTTAAGGGACATTGGTTTTGCAAAATGTTCTTTCTTGCAAATAGTACAAGTTATATTTCTGTTCTTGTGATTTTTCCTTGTATGCTGGTTCATTTTCTTGCTTGCTAAAGCTATTTCTGTTTTTCTGGACATATTTTTCATTCTTTCTTCTTCAATCGACAGTCTACTTACCAGTTCATTAATTGATTGGTTTTCAACTGGTACTGACTCCCAAGCACTGATGAAATGCTGATATTCCTGAGGCAAGCCCATAAGGACTTTGGTCATAAACATATGATCGGAGATATTTTCCTTATATTGTTTTAATTTAGTCCTAATTTCTTCAAGTCCAGATATGTACAAAGACAAATCCTTTCCATCATGACTATAATTGAAGAACTTCTTTTGTAGCATATAAATGCTCACTTCTGACTTGTGCTCATAAACTGAACACAGTTTATTCCACATAGCATTTACATTTTCGCAAGTGATAATATGAGCCATCGGACCTTCTTCTACTCGACTCACAATTATTTCTTGAGCTTTCAAATCTTTCTTTCTATATTCAGCTATTTTTTCTAAATAATCATTCTCATCCTCTGTGTCAACTTCAACTGGAAAATCTCCATTAATAGCTTCAAAAAGCCCTTTACTTTCTAAAATTATTTTCATTTGAAACTTCCATAAGTTCCGGTTATTTCCTGTTAGCACTATCGCACTTGTCTTATCCATATTCAACTCTATTTAAGCTCAAAATAATTACTTAAAATAAAAATCTATCTTCTAGTTTTATAGTACTCACTAATTAGAAGCTAATCCTGGGCCCATAACCTGTAAACTTGATGCATTACAGAGGATGAATAACAACATAAAGTAACATTTAATAGACAAGACTACAAGATACATTCATAATTTTGTAATAAACTATTCTACCAATATATTCAAGTATTGTTGCCGCTGTGGCACAAAACAATGAAACTAAATTTAGTCAAGGCTTATGTTAAGTGCAATAAACAACAGTAATCAAAACGTTTTACTTTCTTCTCAATAGATGGCGCCCCTTTCTAGTCTACCAATGTCAGGGGAATAAGAATTTTTCCAATTAATATAACTCCGTTGGTAAATATTAAGTTTTTGGAAGCTTTCCACATTGCATGTGCAACGAAGCACGTGCTCTGCCGAAAATTGCAGCAGATTTCAATCTTTTTGCATCTTGAAAATATTTCAACTATTTTGAAAGTTTGAAGTTATTTTAGCATATGCTACCCTATACCTACTTATTATATATATTATTTTTATCATATATTGATTTTTTTTTTTCGGATATTAGGAATTAAATTTTGGTAGCTACTTTTCTGGAAGAGACTGGGGAATGTACAGAACTTTAAAAATCCCCATTTCACTTTAAATTTAGTATTCATGTTATTTAAAAGCACAATTAATAATTATGTTGTGAAGATATGTCGCTGGTAAATCACCTATGTACCTCTAGTGGAATCTCCTGTTTTTTTTTCTTCGAAGGTTGGCAAGTATGCTGTCATTTGAGGTGAATGAAGAAACGAAAAAATGGTTGAAAATTAACGCTATCCACTGGAGTTTAGGGTTAATCCACAGGAGTTAGGGTTAAAATTTCAAATATCAAAATGTCACCAAACAGGCAATGGCTTTGTTCAAATGTAGCAGCGATTTTCACCCGTCATACCTTGACGGAAGACTTTCTAGTTAAGAATAATACATACAAGTACAAACCGGAACAAATTATAAAAGGGAAAATAATATTAAATAGAACTAATAAATACACAGTACTTATTTGTAGTCATTTTCAAAACTTTCTTTTAGTTTAAAACATAAACAATACTTAAAAACTGTCTTTCAAGTTTGATCAATCTTCTTGCATTCAATATCTTAAACTCAAAAATATTGGCTTTACCCATTTGACCCCGTACATTGAAAAGTACTATAATTTTTTTCAGACTTAAAAATTTACTTACTTTTTGAGGATTCTGTAAGAGAATTTTTTCTTCTATCAAATCGAAGCAAAATTTTTTTTAAACTCTTCCTGTAAATTTTTCTAGAAAGAAGTTTATTACTCACTAAAAACACATTGTTTTGTAATCTGAAAAACAAAATGGCTGCTTCACATGGTAAATGTGTTGCCAGATCTTTATTACCAACTTTAAATATTGCCAGATATGTAAGCATTTTAATCATAATTTTTAATTTTCAAAATATGTCGCCAATAAAAATAGAAGAAAAAAAAAGACCAACTATACCCATTTTACCTCGGGTCCCCCTACTGCTGCAATTGAAGATCGGTATACACTGAAGAACCAAAACATTATGACCACCCCTAATATTTTTAAAGAACTCGTCTGGATGACATGGAGACTACTTGATGAAGTGGGATTGGTATGTAACTGGAGCTGGAGAAGGTCAGGCTTCATTCAAGCACTTTGTTTTGATGGTTATAGGAAAGCTTAGCGAATTTGATAAAGGGCTTTTGTAATGGCTCAAAGATTCGAAACGAGTATCTCGCAAACTGCAAGTCTGATAGGTTGTTCATGATCTGCCGTTGTTATTACTTATGCAGAGAAAATGACGGTGAAACCAACAGTAGGCGTAAGGTGTTGGACGGCCACGCGTCATCAAAGATGAGGGACGTCGGAGACTAGGCCGCTTGGTAAAGCAAAATCGGAGGCAGACAGTTGATCAACTGACAGCTCAAAACGATGTAGGTACGAGTGAAGATGTTTCTAAACACACAGTTCAGAGGAGACTGTTGAATATAGGACTGCGCAGCAGGAGCAGATGACCCACTCGTGTGCCTCTGTTGACCAATCATCATCGCCAACTACGCCTACAGTTGCCCCGAGAACATCAAGATTTTTCTCCATACACACCCCATCACTTAGCTGTAAGCCTTAGGTTCCATCGTCCAGGGGGTCCTGGTCCTTGGATGACTGGAAGAGATTTGTCTGGTCCAAGGAACCGCGATTTCTCGTTCATCACGTGGATGGTAGTGTCAGGGTTCGCCGTCTTCCAGGCGAATAGTTGTTCCCGTCTTGTACCGTTGGCCGTAAACAGTCTGGTAGTGACGGTATTATGGTTTGGGGGACTTTTTTCCGGTAGGCTCTGTAACCCTTAGTTATTGTAGAACATACCATGAAGGCTGTGGACTATCTGAACATCGTGGCAGATCAGGTGCACCCGTACATGGCGTCAGTCTTTCCTACTGGAAATGGCATTGTCCAGCAGGACAACGCCCCATGTCACAAGGCTAGAATGTGCTGCAGTGGTTCCAGCAGCATGATGAGGAATTCCAATTAATGCCCTGGCCACCAAATTCACCAGATTTAAATCCTATAGAGCACGTTTTGGATTTCATGGAACGGCAGCTCAGAGTTGAAACACCACCATGTCAAGATATCTGAACTTTGCGTGACCGCTGCATTAACATTTGGTACAAAGCACATCTGGGATTAGGAGAAACGAGCTCGCTGATGCTCTGGCAAAGAGGGGGGTCTTCTGTTGTTCAAATATCAAATGAGCTAGTCTCATTTAATGCAATAAAATTATACATTAGGAAAAAATCAAGGGATGTTTTATGGCAACACCTAAAAGCTAGAAGCTACCACAAAGTTTGATTTATAAACCATGATTTTGTCCTATTAGCACCAAGAGCAAAGTCAGTAGCCATGCTTCGATTTTTAACTGACCTTGACTATTTGACATGACATGTCAAAGCATCTTCACCATTTGAGGATTGTCGAGACTCCCAATTGTCCTCTTTGTAACTCAAACCAAGAAATGGACATCGCAACCTGTACACTTGCACCCAGCTTTCCAGACATAGCCTGTGCGACCGTTATTGAGAAGTAAGAGAGCGTATCGGCAGCTAAATATTTCACTTTATTGTTCCTATATTGTTCCTTGTTCTGTGTATTGTGCTTGTTTTTGCTATTTTGTTTTTTGTAACTTTTTCTTGCTGCCAGCCATTGGAAATAAATAACAAACATTTTGTACGAGCTATCGTCATCAGACGTCTACCGAGAGATTGCTCAAAGAGAGATTTAGATATTACTAGATTACATCAACTCAAGATTTAGATATTAAACTAGATTTAATCAACTCTAAGATACCGCCTAGGCTGTAACTTACTGCAAAATACCATGCTTTGCCATCAATCTTTGAATTGAACCGCACCATTGTGCTAATTCTACATTAGCAACCAGTTTGTTTGGTTCTCTTGGCTCCCTGAAGAAGTTTATCGCTTCCAGCTCAGTTACTTCCTATTCCGGGATGATGAATGTGAAAAAGCTAGAAACTGCAGTCCTCGGATAGAATAACTGAGCTGGTAGTGTATTTTATGTATTTACTGTAATCATTAAAAAAAAATTTAAGGAGTATTTGTTGTTTTAGAAAAAAAGCATGCAATGCATGCTATTAGTACCTATAATTAAATATTTCAAAATTGAGTTTAAAAAAATAATAATATGTGTGATTCTTCACTTTACGAAAGCAAAATGTGAAACTAAAATAAAACTTCCGTAACGACAACGAACTCCAAAGAGAAGTAAGAAAGTGGCCAGGATAGAATCATACTTAACTGGTTATTCATCAACTCAGTTCAGGAAATGAATTAATCAACAAAATTAATTACCTTATTTTTCCAGACAGAAAAGACAACTGAGACGCGTTTCAGTTAATGGAAAACAAATTTAAAAACCCATGCTTTCATTTGTAAAAAGGGAAAAATAAGAAACTTTCTCATTGATGCTACTAAGTATTTAGATTGATAAACTACGGTGGTTTTTGCTGCTTTTTATTACTGTCGTTCAAGGAGCAAATCTGAAAACAACATTCATCGTTTTAATTTGAAAAAGATCAAATTCCAGGAAAAAGATAAGATTAATAAATACCTTTGTGCTGAAAAGTAAAGTAAGAAATAACAATGTCAAAAAACACAAGTTGTTGATTACTGCAGACACGTGTTTCGGCGTTACAAGGAACTCCTTTTTCAATGCAAATAGTAATGAGCTTATGGATGAAAAGTCATCCTAAAGAAAGACGGATTAGATTTAAAATTTTCGTTTTATAGGAAAGTGAATGGGAAGGTTTGTTAGCGAAACGATTTGACTCTTGAGAAAAAAAATCATTTACAAATAACTAATATACAACTGGGGGAGGTAAAGAGCAGTATCTGTGGAAATGAGTATTAGATATTTTAAAAGAAATGCGTTTCGGATTCTATACTAACAATATGGAAATATTGGAATTTAACGTTTCTATCGTGCTTTATTTTCAACAATATTACTTATTGTACAATAAATAACAAAAATCAAAAAAAAAAAAAAAAAATTTGCTGATACTGGCTTTTACCTTCCCGCGACACCACGACAGTAAAAGGTTTTTTTTTCTGTTCTGATTATCATTCTTGGAAAACGTGTTTAACTGTTAACTAAAAAGGATTTTTTTACATGAGTATTATAGTGATGTTAATTGTAATCCAAAATAATGTTTTTTGTGCATTTCACAAAATTTAAGAAATTAAAGTAGTGTAGGGATGATGATGTGACAAGTAGTATCATTTCTAGGACTCGACCGATGGCAATTTTTGGCCGATGGAACGATGCCGATTGTTGGCCGATTGTTCAAAGATGGCCGATGGCAGATGTTTTTATCCAAATGGCCGATGCCGGATGGCAAAAAAAAAAAAAAAATCAAACGGAAATAAATTGCTAAGATTGTCTGGGATGTAGGATCCTTCATTTATTTCACTTTACTTCCTTTTTACGAATAGGGAATTGTAATCACAAAAGAAAAAAAATCAAATTTCGACCGAAATTTCTATTTTACGATCACCCAATTTTAAGTTCACAAGTTTTATCGGCACATCTGTGCGTGCATATGTACCTAAGAACATATAGATGACCGAAATATCCATTTTGAACACCTAATCAGTTAATTATCGCAAGTTCTCTTGTGACGTCTTCATGCGGGTAAACTTCCATCACTCAAACATTTTTTGAAATAGTAAGTTAGAAACTCATACGTACGTAGTATGATCCAAAAGGTTCGAGGAGAAGCTGTATAAAACCTTACCCTGAATAGTTCACGTTATCGATGCACTCAGAGTTCGCCTGACTCGCTAATCGCCTGGGTCTTTTGGCGAATTGTTTTGAATTCCAAAGATACTTTTAATCTGTTTTTATCAGAAGGAAATATACGACTTTTTCTATTTTTCCTGACGAGGATTTTCGAATGTCCCACGGTATTTTTTTTATTTATTTTTTTTTTTTTTTGTTAATCGGATGGAATAGCTAATTAATCGGAGAGTTAGCTTCGCACGCTAACAACTAGGTTACGGTAGCGTGGTAGCTGGGCGAGTTTGGCGATGAGCAGTAATAGAGTTGCGGAGTTATTTTACATTTCAAAGATATGTACTATTTGGGGTTCATTTTGTTTATTTGGGGAAACATTTTTAAATTGCAGAAAAAATCGCTTCACTCGCTAAAGCGTTATAAAGTAACTGTAAATCTAATTTAATGTTTTGGCGAGTAGTTTTAAATTCCAAAGAAACTAATAGGTTTTTTAAAAAGGTGTGTACACATTTTAGTTCAAGAAAAATGATCATTTTACATCAGGGGGGAGGGCGTGGATTATTTTTGTTTAACGGACTTCCTTTAAATTCTTAGCAAGGACATCGCCGTGCGGGTACTGCTAGTACTCTGATAGGACAAACAAATAACGTAACGTTTCTTCGGACTTAACTCCGTGTGATTTTTACCTATTCCCAGCAAAAAAGCATTTGCAGGGACGCCACTTTCTTTCATCAGATGAAGATAAAGCTACATCACATGAGGTTGCGAAAAATGGCTTCCAGGCGTGTTTCCAAAAGTTATACGAACATTGGCAGAAGTACATAGTAGCTCAAGATGACCCTTTGAAGGTGGAAGTGCTTCGGTAATATGAACTATTCTGGGTAAGGTTTTATGCAGCTTGTCCCCGAACTTTTGGATCGTACTACGTACAATCTGTATAGGGTGTAGTTAAGCTTATCCTTTTTTGACTGCTGTAAAGAGAAAGAACAACAGCCCCCCTCACCCCTACTCAATAAAAAAAAAGTAAAAAAAGAAGGGAAAATGGGAAGAAAAACCAAGACACTTTTTAACAACCAATTGATTATTTTTTTAAAATTGAACATATAACCAAGACTTCAGTAATAATGTAATAATGTATGGATTTAGGTACTTTATACATAGTTAAAAATATTAAATTATGTTGTTTAATCATTAAAAAAAAGTTTTAAGAGTAAAAAAAAAACAATGAAACCGTCAACAAATTACACAATGAAAGTGAAAGATTGCACGTAGACATTTTTAGTCATCAAATTAAACAAAAAAGGTAACAGATAAATTACAATATTAAATCATAATAGGAAGTACTGTGAAGTATTATGGTGCAAACCGCAAATTCATACGACATTTTGTTGGTTCTCTATGATTTTTTTAAATGTGTCAAGGACTTTTCGAACACCCTGTATTTTGTTCTACGTTAAAAAAAACGATTAAAGTAAAAAAAACTGCAACCAAAATCAAAAACATGTTATATATGAATTGGTTTGAAGATTCTGGTTTGGGAAGTTTTGAATCATTTATAATTACTGTTTCTAAGTATTTTGAAGTTCAAAATGTGCAAAAATAAAATGCAAAGCATATCCAATTCAAAAGAAAGTGCTAAAAAAGCAAATAAGTAGTTTTGAATAACAAAACCAGACGATAATATTTATATTAAGCTATGGAAATATATTTTTTGAAAATTATATTACGAAAATGGATTCGTATGTCACGATATCCAAAAATCACAAATTTGAATAAAAAATCACTGCAAAAATAAAATCAGTAAGTAATCTTGATTGCTTTAAAAGTCATAAAACAATATTTTTGCTTCTTACGTTAAAATTTCGTGGCAGAGATCAAAAAGCAGCAAAACGTAACTTTTCGCACAGTCCCTCTCTTATTTTTGGCCTGATGGAATGAAAATGAGATTCTAGGGAAAATGGTAAAAGTCCTATTGATTCTTTCTCCACGCTTTGTTGGAAATCTTAGGAAAATATCTTTTTCTTAACGCTTATAAATGTTCCTTCATGGATGACTTTTTTTCCACCTTTCATACTTACTTTTTTCTAATTTTGAAGACTGAAAGATGCAGTTAAGGATATGGATATTCTTAATAACTGAAGAATACAATAATGCTTCCATTTTCTGCTATGGCAGTTTATATGCAAGTGAAAAGCATCTTATTTGTTTTTATTTTCTTACAAGGAATTTAGGTTTTCGATTGTTTAGAATACTTTTTCTTTCAATAGATAGTAATTTTAAATAATGAATATTTATTACTTTTAATTAATTTAATAGGCAATGATCTAGAGCAGCCGTTCGGAAACTTTTAGACCCCGGAGTACCTAGGGCTTTGCTTTTACTTCAAGAAACTCCATTGTTGTTTATGACTCAAAAATGTAAATGATCTGAGATTCAAATGATAAAAATGAAAGATAATCATCGTTCGATTACTTTCTCCTACATCGATGAAAATAATAGCCAAGTGAAAATTTTTGCATTATGACAGAATAACTCGTTTTAATGTGAGCTAAACTATTTTGACAATTTTTGGAAACTAGTTGCCCATCTGTTTCTGTTTGCATGTATGCGACTGATTTATTGCGAGCTTTCTAATTCAAAACGTAATACATGGAGTCGAACGAAACTTGGTGCACATGTGCCCCCTCTCCTTCCCCCAATGTGAACTGTATGTGATTAGTTTTGACCCCCAATCTCTTCAAAGGCTGGCCAAATCAAAAGATTTCCGCTATTAATTTAAGTGCTGTTTTTCAATCAGTAACACAAGAATTCGCATAAAACAGTACTACAAGCGCGGGCTACTTTGATCCTAGGGTCCTTCGTCAGGAAGCAGTATTTATATTAATTCTGACAGAACCTGCTGAAGAGCAACTCCAAGCTCGCAGTGATTACTTATACATGTGGAAACATTTCGACATCCTCTAAGAGTTTGACAAATACTCATTTCTGAACTTTATTCAATACTTTAAGCAATAGTATAGTTGTACTTATCTTTTTTGAAAAGGTTTTAATTTAAAAACTTTACAATAACATTAGATCTCTTTAGCACAAGATACTGATCTACTTTAGCCCAGCCTTTTTCAGCCCTAAAGTATCTAGTAGTTTATGGCAAACATTGGATTTTTCGTTGGTAATTGCACTAAGTGTTATATATAAACAATATAACTGCTAATGTAACTGCAATAAGGAATATTGCAAGAAAATACGGAGAGCACTCATTAACAGTCAAAGAAATACTGGTTACAGCCTCAATTCATCAGGCCCTAAGGAGACGGAGAGGAACTAGAAGTTATTATAGTCAAGTGCCTATTCTTGGGACAGAACTCTAACTTGGGACATTTTTGCCAAATTTAGTTTATAAGGCTGGTACACCTGTCATTATTTCCCCAGTAAGAAATAAATGGTGTTGCAGAATAAATGAATAGTTACCTTTTGGTGCTATGAGAGCTAAACTTTGATGTATGAGCTTTATGGGTTAGTTTAATGATTTTGAAAATTTCGAAACAATATGCGATTTTTAAGTATGGAAAAAACTTTTGTTACCTACGCTAACTGAACACCGGTAGATTGAATTTGTTTCTCATTTCCTCTCGGCTATGTATCTGTGCCTTATTTGGGCTAATTCATTACCATTTAACTAATATTGTGGAAATATAGTGTATAATTGATTTAAGAAACAAGTATGGATACAAAATTTTTAAAACTGATGATGACAATAAATGTGTCATACAGTAACAGTACAAAAAGGTTATCACTGTTAAAAAAAAATAAGAACTTATTGATGAGCAAAAGAGGTTTTGCCAAAATATTCCATATAATAGTTTTTCTAGTGAAAACGAATCACAAAGTATAACTGAGACTAATTTGTTTGTTGTAAATTTTACGTATTATGAAGGAATGAAAATGAATGTGAAAAGATATGAAATGAGGAGGAGAGCTAAAAATCAGCTGCATAAAGAATTATTTGGGTTCACAATTGCTTTTATGCTTCCAAATATGGAGGGAAACGTGGAAGTATTACATTCGAAAGAATTAGGATGACTAGGGAGACATTCAATATTTTCAGGGGCAAGTATATATTCTGAAATCTTTGAACGTTTGCAAGATTACAGTATATCTATCTGATGATATTTTTTTCTTTATTGAGTTTTAAAATAAACTTCTTTAAAATGATAGTTGGAGTCTCTAACGTTTATCTATTGCTGCATACAGGAAAGAAAGATCAAAATGTTAAGTGTCCCAAGTTAGGGAGGGGGGGTTCCTAACTTGGGACAGTGAACATTTTTTTTCCTTCACCTTTCCATCACCTTCAGCTGGCGGCAGGTAAGAGCGATTGGCTGTTATGAAACTTGAGTCGCGATGGTTTTGACAGCCAAAAGGTGGCAAAGGAGCTTAAAATTGCTACCCATAAACATCATTGTACTGTCCAACCACGGATTGTATCGAATTTTCAAACGTCCAGATAAGAAAAATCTATCTGAATAAATTCCGCTCATTTGAATGAGACTCTGCTTCTGCAAAAGCTGGCATCGCTAAAAAATAATAGATTGGCCCATTTCCGGCTGTAAAACGGATGTTTATCTTTCCATACAATCCGTGGTCAGATTAGGAATGATTTTTTAAGGAATGATTTTTTAATATATTCTATGGGGTGGATTAGATATTGTTACATCCGTTGTTGAAACTGTGCATGCTAGAAGCCACAGGCCAGGCATCCTTAAAATTGAAAGAAATGTAATTGAACTTACGTCATTTTATAAAACCTGAACTTGATACCGTCTAAACGGTTATCCCCGTTCAGCCTGTAAAACCTCTGTTTTTGCGAAGAGGTCTTACAGGTTGAACGGTGTTAGTACTGTATGCATGCTTCCAATTGCATAGATGGTCAAAATAGTATGGAGAGTTAAGATAGGGAAAGTTTGAAGCGAAAAAACAATAATTAGTGAAAAAACAAGAAGTCTGACTTTGTGTTTGGTCTACAAGTCTTCTACATTGCAGTTAGGGAAATCACAAGCATGAAAAAACAACTCGAACGTAAAAAATTTGACATTGAGACTAATATTCACGAAGATATGAAACGCAGGATTTTGTGACTTGTACCACTTTACACTCGCATTCAATTACACCTTTTGGGGGAAAATACAGCAACTAACAAGGATTTAAAGTTATATGTGAGCATAGAGTGTGCTTTTTTAATGTGTATGAGTGTGCTTAACATTTGCATTCATTTTTCAATAGCAATGAAAAAGATAAGTATTTTGTTTTTTTAATCCGACAACATGTCATTCTTGTGAAAGGGCGATCAATCTCATCTTCTGAATGGTCCCTAATAATTTTGAACCTGAATAACTCCTTGAAGCTTGTTCTCAAAAGTTTCAAGTTTTATTGTGTTGGTATTATTTTGCAATGGAGTTGTTGATAATTTGGTTCCTCAAATGCAATCTGAGAGATTTAGAAACTACATAAAAAGTTAGATTTCGTACTTTTTCAAATTTTTTTTTTTTTTTTTTTTTTTTTCCCCGCTTCAAACTTTCTGCATCTTATTTTGACTATTTTTGCAATTGAAAGTATGCATCTGTAACTAACGGTTGCGAAAATAGAAATCTTGCAAGTTAAACGGGTACACGATTATACCTTACTTAAGCAAATATTTAAACATGTTTCCCGGATTGGTAGACAGTTTCGACGTATCTAATGTTCTGCTGACATCATTGCAGGTTAGCTGCGAATTCGAACACTAAAAACATAAAGTCATAATATAAAATACAATTTTTAAATACTTTCTGCGGGATAATACAACTCAAATTCTAAATAATAGAATATCGGAACTGTTTGAAAAAGACTTGTCCCTGATTTGGAAAAAATGAACGCATGCAAATTAAAAAGACTAAAATTCGTTATTTATAAATGGGCAAATCAATTTAAACAGCTTTTCAGATATTAATGTAACAATTTATGGATCATTAACACATTGGAAAAAAAAACATATTTTTTATATGTGTCAAAAAATTAGAATAATCTATTCATTCAATGTGAATTTTAAAAAGCAGCGAAACTATTTGCATACCTGTTACCCTTTAGTTTGTCACAAGTATAGAGCTTGGCACCCAGACAATTTTCCGCTCTTTTAAAAGCCTTTTGTTGCTCAAAATGGGTCTTCGAGGTGATAAATAGAAAAAAAAAAAAACAAAGTTACATAGTATATCATTTCTTAAAGTTAGAAAAAAAAACTGTCCAACTCAATTCAAATGAACGTTTTACAATCTATGGTATGCAAGATTTTAAAGGAATGTAGAAAGAATGAGCAATTAAAAACTGACCGAAGTAAACGAGGTGGAAAAATTATAACACCTCGCAGAGATGAACTCAAATTAAAGTAAATTGTCCAAAATAATCGTTGAAAAATAATTCTTACGTCCACAAATGTTGGGCAGAATGTATAGTTATCTTATCCATGTCAACTACACTTGGACGGTTGCATATATTGCAGTTTTAATTGCGGATCTATGAAGTAAGATCAAAGATAAACATGAAGCAGAAACGTGCACCTCTCTCCTGGAGCAAAGATAGCTCAAACAGGGGCAACAAGGTTGGAAAAATATTAAATTCATTGATATATTTTTTTTTAATATCTGTGAACAAAAAAAGGTGTTCGGGTTTGGCGTTTAAAAAGAAAAGCGTATGAGAAATCTTGTGTAAGACGTTCTCTCCACTTTGACATATCCTTCTTGGTTTGTGGGTGCATGAGGGCTGCTGGAATTGGGAAGTTGTATATATCTTATAAAATAAAACAATGCGTGACTTCCGCTGTTTATCAATAATACTGCATGATACTTCATCTGAGTCACAGCAGTTACACATTTTATCTTTCAGCAAGATTCTACTCAGTGTCATGTCTCTAAATCGAATCATAGATTTTAAATGGAAAGAGAAATTTCAGTATTAAACTGGTCAAGCAGCTCTACCAATCTCAATACGATCAAAAATTTGCGGTGCCGTCAAATCTGAAAAAAGCGATTCAAGACTTGGCGCCCGTCAACAAAATTGAGCTCGTTGCCGCATTGAAGAGGTTATGGAAACAACGTCAGAAACGATTAATATTAATAGGGTGTGGAACTGTGTGAGAAAGGATTAAAGCATTGAAAGCAGCAAAAAATAAAGCATTCTAGTATTGCTATTGTTTTTTTTTTTTGGAAATTGTTTTTCCTCCTTTAATTTGAATATTCTAATTTTTTGACTCAACGTAAATCTTCATCACTCTAAACTTTTGGATTATTCTTGCTAAGATTATTTTTAATTGAGTATTTGAAATGAAATGCAAACTTTAAGGTCTATGAAAGGTGGCTCGTTCATTTAAATACCTAATTTGCACTTATATTTGATTAAAATAAACTTTTTCCCAAAAAGTGGGGAAAATTCTTTTATTTTGAATCTGGATTGTATTACAAATTACTCCAACCATTACCAGAAAGAGACACTTAGCAAGCTAGCATCCCCTCGCCGAACAACCTGAAAGTCGAAAAAATAGAATTCAACTAACAATATTTTGCAAAAACTGAATTGAATATATATTACTTTGGTACGTATGAAAGATGTTTTGCGGACTGTTTCAACAATGCATGAAAACATGCTGCCGGACATCGTTGAAGGTCAGCCGTTGCAGATCTTGTTACAGATGGCATTTTCTCAACAATCTTTCTACGTGGTTTTTCTCTTTTTTTTTTTTTTTTTGACGTTCCAATTACTAGATATTATGAACGTATTTTTGACTATTGAGTCACATAATTGGGCCCCAGTCAACTTGATTAAAGTTGTTGTAAACATTCGTCCTCTATATGTCTTGATTTACGGCCACATTTATTAGCCGAGTTGAACCGATTTGCCAAATGAAGCATCTGATTGATTGAAGAAGGTTCTATCGACGATTCGAATGAAACTGTTGTAACGTCATGGTCTTACTGAGTTCAATTTTTTTTTTTTTTTTTTTTTTGTATGGTCTGACTGAGGTTCAACCATAGAGTAACAATGGAACTAGAGCACGCTTTGGAGGGGTTTTTTCCATCCGTACACATAAAAGCAGCTCTGACCACTGCCGTTCGACGTTCGGAACGGTCTAAGAACGCATTGCGCTAACTTAGTCAAACACATAGTACAATTTTTCTATGATGGAGCCAGAACGACTGAAACTCAGCTCTTATGTGACCACTATCTTCTCCACGTGTTGCGAGCCAGTTTCTTCCTTACGGATAAAGAGACCCACGCTCTAGCGTTACATCAACTCTGCAGATCAAACTCTTTCACACACTTCTTTTCAAGACCCTCTTGTAGCCAAATATTGTGGTACCCGTCTTCAAAGTTAAATGATTTTTCATGTGTCTTTAAAACTCATAATTAAAATTTTGCTTTAGCAAAAACTGTTATTACATCCTAACATTTTCATTTTATTTTTGATTTATTTACATATTTATTTATATTGTTGTTTCATTTTTTGTATATGTGTGTGTGTGTGTGTAGATATAAAGTAAACCGCTTTTATTAAAAATGAGAGATATTTAGAAAAACAAATAAATAAATAAACTTATAAATCAGCTGTATTTCTAAGGTAGAAAAAGCCTTTTCAGAAGGATATTACCCTATGTTTAACACTGTGCATTCAACTGCTAACATTTTCTTATTTCGACTACATTATATAAGCTATTCTACTTACACTGTATGACCAAAAAAATTGGGACACTTTCAAAAATATACATTTTTAAGGATTTTTCAAGAAATATAAGACTAATTGCTTTGTAACTTTTGTTGCGTAAAAGGTATGCTCCAGGTGTCATTTTCCAATAAAAATTACATTACTTTTTCTTTTAGGGGATCAGTAACAAATTGAGGAAAAGAAAAATGGTTTTTGATCATCATTCATCGCAAAGAGCTGAGAATGAGCTGTAAATTTCAAAATGAGTTAACTCACTATGTACAATTATTTTACATATTTTTGAGCAAGTATCGCTGATATTCACGAGGCTATGAGCATTTCTTTCAAAACTACGAATTTTATTTGAAGGTGTTTGGCTCATGACACGCATGCATCAAAGGTTACCAAACTTTTAGAAGACTTTTGACAGCATAGAGGAGAAACATAATACTAAAATTTGAAGTTAAAATGTTGAAAATTTGATAAAATATGGACATTTAAAGCAATTAATTTCTCCCCGCTCACGCACGAAAGATAGCAATTTATAACTTTTCAACCTAAAAACTAATTAGATTCTTCAACTCATAATAAAATTCCAGTTCTATATCTTAAAATTTCAGAAAGTTATCAGCGATCTAATGAATCGAATTTCAACAATTTTTGTCTTGGCGACGAGTCGTGAGGAGACGTTCGCAAGTTTTCCATATTTGCTTGAAATCGTTCAGTTGGATTCATGATAAAGACAGATAATTGGCGAACGACCCCTCATGACTCGTCGTCTATCCAAGAATTGTTAAAATTCGATTTATTTCATTTTCTGAAATTTTAAGATATAGAACTGGAATTTTATTATAAATTGAACAATCTAGTTGGTTTTTAGATTGATAAATTGTTATATTTCACGCGTGCGCAGTGAGAAATTAATTGCTTTAAATGTCATATTTTATCAAGCTTTCAACATTTTAACTTCAAATTTTAGTATTATGCTTCTCTTGTATACTGTCAAGTTTTCTAAAAGTTTGGTAACCTTTGATGGATGCGTGTCATGAGCCAAAAACCTTCAAATAAAATTCGTAGTTTTGAAAGAAATGCTCATATCTTCGTAAATATAAGTGATAGTTGCTCAAAAATATGTAAAATAATTGTACATAGTGAGTTAACTAATTTCTGAAATTTACAGCTTATTCTCAGCTTTTTACGATGAATGATGATCAAAAACCATTTTTGTTTCCCATAATTTGTTACTCGTGCCCTAAAAGAAAGGGTAATGTAACTTTTATTGGAAAATGACAGCTGGAGCATACCTTTTATGTGAGTGACCAAGCAAGTTTTATTTACCAAGCAATTGGTCTCTCATTTCTTGAGAAATCCTTAAAACTGCAATTTTTTGAAAGTGTCCCAGTACATATAGTGTATATGTAGGAAGTAGCATTGATAAGGCAATCTGCTTGTACTGCCGTGTGCAGGTAAACGACAGTATCTGCAAAAATGAGTTTTCGAGATATTTGAAGAAACGCGTTTTGAATTTAATACTAACAATAGGGAAATGTTGGAATTAGACGTCTTTTTCGCGCCTTTTTTTTAGCGGAAACCAAATAAGCGAGCTTGTACAATAAAGATAACGTACAATAGATGACAAAAATGCAAAAAAATGAAAAATGAAAATTTTGCAGTTACTGCCCTTTACCTGCACACGGCAGTGTACTCAGTTGCGCCCTGATGAGAGGTCACGGTCACGGAGAGTCGCTGTGATCTTCCAAAAATTTCGGTAAATTTTCTCTGACGTTTCAGCAAAATTATCATTTTTCGGCAAAATTTGGAGTTTGATTCGAGAAATTATCATTATTTGGTAAAATTTTGAGTTCCATTCGGCAATTATTATCATCATTCGGCAAAATTTCGAGTTCCATTCGACGAATTAAGAATTTCCTTCCTTTCGAATATTTAAGTCTGGGACGCCCATGCTTGTACTCATTTAAGTAATAATTCAAATAAGCGATGAAAATCTCCACAATGGAAATAATTCAACACGAAATTAATGTCAGTTTTGAAGTCCTTAGCGAGTAAATTTAGAGTGTTGAGACCTTTACTGAATCCTGCTTGCCACTGCTTCCGCGATGACAATAAATTTTAAAGTTTTTAATTTTTCTCAAATCGTATAAAAAAGTAGAAAAATAGCTTTGTTGTAAGTAAAGAGAAAATTCTTCTTTCTCTTTCCTCTTACAGCAATCAATTCAAGTCATTGAAGCGAACAAAAAAAAAAAAAAGACCAAGGAAATGAAACATTTTTTTCTAATCTCTCCAGTTTAAAGAACAGCCCCTTGGAAAATTAATTTTTGCAGCTTCCCTTTCCGAAGACGTCGTTAGGTGGCGCTGAAACTTTTAATGAAGAGTAACCGGGCTACCCAAGATGCAAATCGAGTAATTAGGATGTAATTAACACGGAGAAAAGTCGACCCTATATTGGAACTCCCTGCAAGCAATCTTGAAAACCCCGTCGGGTTAGCAGTAGCGAGGGCATTCTTGGGGTCGCTAAACATTATTGTACCTCCCACATTGGTCGAGAAAATGGTTTTTGTGGAGGAAAGAGTTGAGATCACTTTCTCGTGATTAGGATTGAGCAAAGTGATAAAACTTGGCGTCTTTTATTTATCACGTCTTTCCTCAAGCAATCGCCAAGCTGTTAGGGACCATACATAAATTAATCCAGTTCAGTTATGGGATTTTTCTGCTTCATATGAAACAGATAGTTTTTCTTTTTTAATAATAAAGTTAAATTTATTTTTTAGCCTTTAAAAGCGAATTTTAGGCAAGTTACATCATTTTCTTGATAAGAAATATCATGGTTAAAAAATTTCCTCTCAAAATCGTCATAAATTTCCACTTTACGCATATCCGAATATATGTTGAGTTGTTTTTTCCGGCCAATCCGCACGTGCAGATCCGCACCTATGAACGATCGCACCTACGAAATGATCATTTTGATGATCCCCGAGTTAGTTATCATGAGTTTTTTCGTGATGTCTGTATGTGTGTATGTATGTATGTACGTATGTGTATTATACATCTGTACGGATGTATGTACTTATGTACGCATGTATGTGTCTCGCATAACTCAAAAAGGATATGCCATAGGAGGTTGAAATTTTATATGTAGACTCCGAGTAGGGTCTAGTTGTGCACCTCCCTTTTTGTTTGCATTCGGATGTTTTAAAAGTAATCTTTTACACCTCCTTTACAATCATGAAACAAAACATTGATTTTAACACTGTCAATCGCAGTTTATTTTTGAAATATTTTAACAAAGTAAAAGCGCCAATTTCAATTTATTTTGCTGCTTTACTAAGCATTAGTTTAGGCTATTGCATCTCGTGGTTGCATTGAAATCAGAAAATTCCTCCTTTGAATGCAAATGCTTCACGTGGATCAGCCAGTCATCTGAAATTGCGTTTCTGGGATTTTAATATCGAAAAATAGGTGAAGACAGGCCCCCGAACCTCTTCTCACACTAACATTACCAAAGATGGTCCAAAACCGCGTTTTAACAACTAAATTCGAAAATTTTATGGCTGAGCATCCGCCCCTCCCCCTAGCGCCAACATTATTAAACATATCCTTTAATTTCGTTTAAGGGCTTGAATTTCAATTAATTACAGGGGTAAAGTTTCAGAAAACTCCCCCTAACATAATTAAAAGCCGAATAAAATTGTGTCTAGATTTCCAATTTCGATAAATCGTCGGTCCTCATGACGATATCAAACATGGCCCACAATTGCATATTTTAGATTGTTTATTTTAGAAAAGTTCCTGGGGGTGGGTTCCCCGGATCTTCTCTCCCCTAAACATCTTTTAGATCGTCTAAAACTGTTTTTAAACTACAATTTTCAAAATTTTTCGGGGGAACCCCCCAAGCCTTTACTCCTTAATGTAATTAGAGAAAAAATATAACGATTGTGTTTTTCAAGTTTTGATCAAGAAAAATTGCCGGGGAAACTCCCCCAGATCACTTTTGAACCCTAACATTAGCAAAGATTGTCTAAATGCATTTTTAAGGACATACAAATTAGAAAAAAAAAATGGTACTCTTCTTGAGTTTTGTGCTAATTACTTAATAGTTCTGGGAACAAAGGTAAAGTGTTCAGCAAATTGGGGGGGGAACGTGCCCCCTCGTGCCCCCCCCCCCCCCCCCCGACGCTACGCCACTGATGATATCGCAAACAGTTAATTTTTATTTTACTTTGACTAAGCATACTGGCAATTGAACAAGTGATCGCCATAAAATGTTTGAAATGTAACGGAAAAATACCCAATATATTTTATGTTTGGGATACTTTTATATGCTCTGCCGTGGGGAGGTAAAGGGCAGTATCTGCAGAATTCAGCTTTTGAGATATTTAAAGAAACGCGTTTTGAGTTCAGTACTAACTATTCGGAAATGCAATTTGACTTTTTTGTCGTGCTTTATTTTCAACGGAAACCAGTCTCCCTTCTAACAGGTTTATCCTCAGTTTTGTCGACATTTCAAATTTCTTCTCCCCTTTAATCAATCAAACGTTGTAATTAGAACCGAAAAACAGGGGGGTAAAAATTAAATGTTGGCGAAACTGGGGAGACATCTTCTGACAGGGATCCTGGGTATTTCCCCCTCCTCACCGAGAGGCGCCCCGAACATTAATTTTAATTAATAAAGGTCTCAATTTGCCAAATGGAACTCC
Source organism: Uloborus diversus (assembly GCF_026930045.1). Taxonomy (NCBI): domain Eukaryota; kingdom Metazoa; phylum Arthropoda; class Arachnida; order Araneae; family Uloboridae; genus Uloborus; species Uloborus diversus. The sequence goes on along the minus strand of NC_072737.1, from coordinate 110,088,846 downwards.
TAATTTTGCCGAACAGAACTCAGAATTTGGCCCAATGATGATAATTTTGCCGAATCGTCTGACAAAATTTGCCAAATAAAGATTTTTTTCGGGAGGTCACAGTGGCTTCCCGTAACCTCCCATCGGGGTGCCCCTGCACTCACCCCTGCAGTAATCAGGCCCTGAAGACGCTTAATTTCATAAGTATTTCCTTTTAAAATTTTTCTTTTTGGAAAGAACTATTTTATTCCTAGCGACAGAGAGAGGTTATCAGATCGAAACTGTCTCGTGGTGCTGCCATCTCGTATTAGTCCGTGGAGTTTGTGACAAAAATACCCAAAACATTTCACTTCCGGATACCAGTCTGAAATTTTGCACAATGCTTACGTACATATCTAAGAACAAAAATCCGCCGGGAGGCATTTGATCAGAGTTCATGAACCCCCTGTGATGACGTCAGCAAAATGGCCGCCTTTTAAAGAAAAGTACGTTCATTTAACTGCTTAGAACTCTATTATGGATCTTAATATTGTGATATTAAAGTATTTCATTTAAAAGCGCTTTAAAAGAGCTGTTTAATAGTGATTGATTTTTTTTCCTATCACAAATACTTTAAAAGTTATTACATTACTGTCATCAAAATGGTTGCCTGGAAAGGTAAGTACGTATGTTTAACTGCTTAGAACTACATTACAGATATTTATATTATAGTATTAATGTGTATCATCTGAAAGAGCTTTAAAAGGGCTATTTAACAGAGGCTGGTTTTTCTTCCGAGGACAAGTTTTAGAGTTATTAAAATTTCTGTCATCAAAATGGCTATCATGAAAAGGTGAAAAGTTTCGTTTAACTGCTCAAAACGCCATTAAAAATCATTCTTCTGTAAAAAAATATGTGCACTAAATAAAAACTCTAAAATAAGCTAGAAAAATACGCATTTGCCCTCCCCCCCCCTTAGTAAATATTTTTTAAAATTTCACTGCAATAACGTAACTACATGGAGCGGGGGGGGGGGGGGATTCTCATTGAACTGTTCCAATAGTTCCGCCGCACCTAACCCACAGTGAAACTTTTAATTAAAAATTCATTACTGGATTAAATACACAAATGGATTGTCCCGTAATAATTCACTTCTCTTGCAAGTGCGAACGACTGCCGTCTAGCGGCAAGAATCAGAACGACTACTCGATTTTTTCCCGCCAAACAAGCTGTAACTTTGGATTGCTGTCCGCCTAGCTCGTTTCTTTCCTGTTCTGCTGTTCTCAGCAATAATTAATTCCAAGATGATATGTTTATTATTCAGATATAATTTTCAATAAATGAATATTTGACTGGTTAATGCTGTAGCAAATAATATCAAATAAAGGTGAGTCATATAATTCTATTACGGTTTGAAATCGATAACTTCGATTGTTCGTTCCATCTAGCATTAAAATTATCATATAGCTTGTATTCATTCCTTTACGTCATTTTCAATAAGCAAAACGTATTAAAAACTCGCAATATTTTTTAGAATAAATTTTTCTCCTTCATTTGTTCCATGTGACCTCAAAATACTCACATAGCTTGCAATCATTTCTTTAATATGCTTTTGAAAAAGTAAAATATTTAATGAATTAAGTGTTTGTAATTTAGTTCTCATCTATGCGCCCTGGTAAAATCTATTCAGTGGGCTATGCCGAATGAATAAAAAGTTGGTCATGTTAGGTGGTCTCTACATAGAAATGGTTGTTTCATCTGCAATAGGTACATGACTTGAAGGAAGAGGATGAACTGAACTCCTAGTAGAAACTCATGTAACAACATCGGGAAGAGCAAAAGGAACACTGAAAGTTTCGCATGTGAAGAGAAGTCGATACGTTCACGATTTTGCAGTAACCACTCTCCAAGTTCTGTTAGAGAAAGCGTATCGAAATCTACTACTAGGAGCTAATACTAGATATACTGCCTAATATGGATAATAAAGATCTAATACTAGAAGCTTTTGTATTCGATATGAAACTCATGTTTCCAGCCTAGTTGAAACAATTGAAGAACATGGAAATCCTTTCGAAGATGACGATTTAACTGCAGTAAACAGCAACAAAATTATTCTCTCGGAAGAAAGTGCCATTTCTGTGATGTCAGCGCAAGCCAATTCAATACATTAGTAGAAGATCGCTTAGTGCTAAGAAAATTATCCATATATGATGTTATTAAAATAAACATTCTCCTATTGATGAGCAGAAAATATTTCTGTTCAGTCCAAAGACAAGCAAAACATTCAGTAAATTACCGCTTCAGGAGGGCAGCACTCTTTTTGCTAAGCTATATGTTGCCTGCCAGGCAACTCAAATAGATGTAAAAGAATTTTTTCCCATGAAAACAGTTCGTATCCATCTTCTATATCCAACCTTGGCAAATTTAGGAATCCAAGAAAAAAGTCCGATGTAGTTTCTTGTATCGTCCAATCTACTGGACTGGTTTTGACGGCTATTCCGGAACCATACTGTTCATTGATGAGGCTTCACTGATTCACATGCTTTTTCCTCAGTCTACTCGAATTGTCCAACAATACTGCGATCAGATTGTGAAGCCGTACATATTAATGAGTCTAAAAAGCGATCATAGAGTAGATTTAATTTTTGACCGATATTCAAAAGAAAGTTTGAAAAGCGACAAGAGACAATCGAGAGGATCTGGACCAAGAATAAGTATTAAATCCAATGTTTTGATACCAAAGTCATTTACTAAATTTCTCGCAAAAGATAAAAACAAAGAGGAGCTTTTCGAATGTTTGGCAGAAAATCTCGTAAAGATGGATCTACCTGATGGGAAGCAGGTTGTATGCACCAACAAAGACACTGTAATCGCTTCAGTCAAGAACGATTTTGAAACCATGTCTCCTGTATCCCACGAAGAAGCCGATGCAATGCTATTCCTTTTTATATGCAGCATGCAATAGAATACTCGGGTCATGCTAAAATCACCGTGAAAACTGTTGACAGGGGTGATGTAGTGATTGTTATATTCCGATTTCCGAAACTAATAAAGCTCTTCTAAGTCTTATCTGTCGGGATGTCTGTCTGGATGTCTCTCTGTGACGCGCATTTCGCCTAAACCGTTCGGCCTATTTTCACAAAATTTGACACAGAATTAGTTTGTAGCATAGGGGTGTGCACCTCGAAGCGATTTTTCGAAAATTCGATTTTATTCTTTTTCTATTTCAATTTTAAGAACATTTTACCGAGTAAATTACCAAAACATGGACGAGTAAATTACCAAATTATCATAACGTGGAACCGTAACACAAAAAAATTGTAGAGAAGGCCAAGGCCCACCCAGGGCTGTCTTGCAACTAAGGAAGGAAGGAAGGAACCATAAAATTGTCGAGCAAATTAACATAGCAAATTAGCGAAAAATTCATCATCCATTGTGTGTAAATATACAGGCGAATCAAATGACTTTTTATTTATTTTTTACTACGAGCAAAGCCGTGCTAGTAGAAAATAAAACTAAGCTTTGTTGAAGAGCTTTTTTAAATGGCTTTCAGATAATGTATTTGAATTTTACAAAATTATGACCTATAATGTAGTTCTAAGCAGTTAAACCAACGTACTAACCGATACATGGCGGCCATTTTGATGACGTCACCACACGGGGGTTTTGACCTCCAATCAATTGTCTCCCGGCGTTTTTTTGCTCTCTTATATGAATATAAGTGCTATACAAAATTTCATACTGGTATCCGGAAGTGAAATGTTTTTGCACAAACTCCACCGACTATATGAATATATAGAAACGCATAAAAACGATCTATTAATACTTCTTTTAACTTCTCCGTTTAGTAACTTATTTTCTGTCGAATGTAAAATTCGTTATCTACAGTGAAACCACAAACAATAAATTTTTCTACAGTTTCACCCAAACTGAAAAACTATCAGGTCATACTTTTTAACTGAATAATTTTTTACCGTAAAATTATTGATGACTTAGACAAATTTACAATAACTAATTATAAAAGCAAGTTTTTAACCTTTTGTGGGTGAGAACAGAGCAAATATAAGCTTAAAGTAGGTTCAATAAGTTGAAATTCGAGTAAACAAAATTCAATTTATTTTTTTTAACTACGGCATTTAAAAATAACCGACATGAAAATTCTCTCTGCTTCTATTCCGTTATATACAGTTATAAGTCAAATACATTTCATACACTCAAAAAATAGTTAGAGGATATTATGTTATTCCACCAAGCCGAGACAAAAGAATGCTAAAATAAAAAAATTTAAAAATCAGGGTTTTTTTTTTTTTTTTTTGAGCAATCACGATAGCTTATTGCTTTTATTTGACTGTTTTTGGCGTCCTATCATTTTATTTTCCCACCGACCCTCCGCACCATCATCGTCGACCGGCTCCTCACAATGCCGCTCCTATAGCGAAAGTCGTCTCCAGGTTGCATCCATGTCCTCCTACACACAAGCGCAAACATACACAACTACACACACACAAACACATACACACACATATACACACAACTACCCACACATTCATGCCTGCACACAGACACAAACACATATGCCTACTCACACATACACATACCCCTCCCCACTCACACACACATTCATACACACAACTACCCACACACTTATGCCAGCACACAGACACACACACCCCTACATACATACACACACACACTCGTGATTGCGAAAAACATAATTTAAGTTCAAGAAGCCAAAATTCAATTTTTTTTTTTTTTTTTTTTTTTTTTTTTTGAGCAATCACGATTGCTTATTGCTTTTATTTCACCGTCCTTGGCGTCTGGTTCCTTTTTCAGCTTTGATCAGGAACACCAGCACCACCGCCCACCGGCCTCTGCAGGCGCGGTTCCGAGCACTGCCATCCGTTTCTCCTGGTCGGGGGCATCCATGTCCTACACACACGCGCGCTCATACACACACACACACACACGCTCATACACACAAGCCTTTAAACACATACACACACGCCTACGTACATACACACAGGTCTACGCACACACACAAGCCTACACATGCACGCACGCGCGCCTACACATACACACACGCCTGCACACACACATAACTATACACACGTAACAGCCCAGGAGGAGGGGTAGGCTTGGGGGGACAGGAGCTGTTCTTATAAACAATAGCCCCCAATGAGTAGGGCTCTGTCACAACTCGTGATTGCGAAAAACATAATTTTAATTCAAGTATCAAAGTTTAAACTATTTTTTTGTTTAGCAATCACAAATTCTTATTGTTCTCATTTGACTGTTTTGATGTTCATACAATTTTATTTTCCCCCCGCCTCCCTCTGCAGTACCACCGTCGACCGGCCTCACGATGCTGCTCCTCTAGCGAAAACCGTCTCTAGGTTGCGCCCATTTCCTACACACAAACGCATACATACACACGCCTACACACACATACACTCACACCTACACACACACATACTCATGTCTGCACACAGACACAAACACACACGCCTACATATACACACACTCATGATTGCGAAAAACATAATTTGAATTCCAGATGTCAAAATTCAAATTTTTTTTTTCTTTTCTTATAAATCTGGTTTCAATTTGGTCATATTTAGAGAGTTAACCACTGAATCACATTAAAATTGCCAATATTGGGAAAATATATCTGTATAAAGCGTTTTCTTTGCTTCGATTCGCTACAAACTTGACACGAAAATATTTAAAGGATTTGTTGCTTACTTCGAGGCACTATTTTCAATACGTTGGAGTTAAAGGAAACACGTCAGCTCGTTTTATCCTAGATTGCTTCAAACGTAATCAAGAGAGTTAAATCTTTTAAAGAAAACGTGAATTGTCGTTAAAAGGCATACTAGACTCAATGACGCAACAGCCCATGCGGGCTAAGGCCTACTGAGTCCATCTCAGTTTTTGTGACTAAGGGCTCTAGGATGCGAACGCAGATGGTTAGGTAGTCAACCGAACACAAAACCCCCAGGGTTTAGTTCCCAAGCACGCTTGGTACTCATTGACCCACTGAAGGGACGAAAGGCTGAGTAGACTGTACCCAGCCCGGGAAACAAACCCGAATCTGCGACGTAGAAGCGCTAAGCTACTCGGCCTCGTTAAAAAACATAACAATTTATTAATTTTCATTTCAACAAGTTGTCTCGTTTGAATTGAATGCAGCCGTTAATCATATGATCTATTGACAGTTTAGTAAAACACTTGACTTGAATTCCGCATTTTGTGAACCATATTTAACAGTTATAAAAACAATTTTATTTCAAACGAAGGAATGTTAGAAACATAAGAATTTCGTGTCATAACAATACAAATACTCCCGAAAAGAAGTTAGTGTAAAGCTGAGGATACCGTTAAATTATAAATCAACTCAAAGTTAAATTAATTAAAACAAGTGTCCTTATGCAGCGATTCAATTATCATGCATCTTTAGACTTATTATGGAACATTTCAATCCGAACGATTGAAAACTAAAACTTAGATCAGTTAATATTTATGTAAAGAGTTTATTATTATAAACACTATTTTTTAACACATAATTATAAACAATAGTTCATGAAACCGCATCATTTCGAGTTTGCTGAGTTTGTTTTGGGGGCCTGAATGGCCAAGTGGTCTGAGTGATTTGCCTGGTGTGTTTGACTACTGCCCACCCTCCGGATGCAATTTCCTTCCTTGTTCCGTAAATTATCTCGTGTATTGTCTATATATGAGTTCTGTACGAAATTTAAAAAAAAAAAAAGCGACAGCATATCTAAAGGAGACGAAACGGTGAAATTATACTCCTCACCAGAAATGAACCTGAGCAGTAAGTAGCTAGAAGAACGAAGTTTGTTTTGTGAATGAAATGAAGTGAATTAAAAAGAAATTCCTAAAGATATATAGTAACGATGGTGAAATGTTTGCTTTGACATACTTTAGAATGAACGGCAACTTTATACAGGAATGGCTGAATCAAACATTGAAGGTTCCGAGTTACCACGGCTGAAGTTTTACGATGAAAATGATGAACTTGAAATATTTGCCGTAGAGCTTATGTATAATGTAATGAAGCATTTCAACGATCCAAATTACGCTTTGTTGCCTAAATTACCAAGGTCATCAGAACATTACTCCCCTACGGTTCTAAAAAGTGTTCTAATAGCATGGCATATTACGCAAGAAAATTTATCTCGAAGATTTAGAAAATCTTTTCCCTTCATGGTCAAAAGTAGACATCACCTTTTTTCGTACGCGACATGTCAAGCTGTGCAACTCTTCGACCGCATGTTGTGGTTTGCTCAGCTGATATTTCTAGCAGCTTATTGCTACGAATTGTCATGCTTTCTAAGTAAAAATGGTCTAGGAGAGTACCTTTATGTATCTTACACTTTGTTTTCTACACTCTGGAGGGACCAGTATGAGGACGACTTTGCTTGTATAAAAGGATGGGATCATATGGAAGAAGCATTGGAACATTATGCCATGCTTTACGACCCTTTAGAAGATATATTCCTGCCAGGATACCGATTTGACTTTGACGATCTGCAGGCGGTTTTAATGGAGTACGAAATAGTCGTAAAAAGGGAGAAAGATCCTGGTGATATTCCAATTGAGGAGGAAATTCAAAATATTTTTGGGTCCTTGGAATGCAGAATGCGACGACGATTGGTGACTGTGAATGATATTCAGTTTTCCAATATGCAGTACTTAATGAACTTCAGTACGTTAAGGTTTGTTGACGTAAGTAATGTGTCCACACCAAAAAAACTGATACAATATCTCATGCATCGAGCAATAAAAGAGGATAGATATACGAGCTATTCTGCTTTGCTAGAAGAACACGAACTGGATGATTTTGAACCATGTCCCGCTTCTACTGACTATGATTCTGATGATTCAGTTGAGCAATTATTGAAGAAAAAGTCAACTGATCGCCAGAGTTCTTTACACTCTCTTTCGATACATGACACACCTGATAACATTCGCAGCGAAGACGCCTCGAATAATCAAAGTAAGGACATCAATAGCGAGAAAAAAACAGGTAGTAAAAAGAAGAAACGGAAAAAATCTAAATCCAAGGTATCTCTTGAAGTGAAAGCTCAACCGAAAGAAGACTCTGAAGGTCCAGCAACTGTTAGTGGAGCAGCAGCACCTGAAAAGATAACTGAATCAGAGTCTGATGGTAAAGCAGAGAGTTTGAAGCTAGCTGAAACTTCGAAATCCTACAATGAAAAATCTGTGGAAGAAAGCCAGACAGCTGCAAAAAGTGAATCGCCCTCTAAACGTAGAAAAAGATCTCGAAAATCAAAATCCGAGAAAACATAATTCTTGCAAGAGTGTAAACAGTTTAAAAGCTGATCTAATTCGATCCTAGCGCTTGTCTTCTTCATTCTTAGGGACAAAATTAAATAACTTATTTTCTTTTTAATGCTTTCAGGGGTTTTACCTGCTTATGTTGCTTGAATATTTCGAAGTGAGTAAAAATAAGTAATATTGTAAATACTCGTACTAGAGTTGATTTTAACCCGTTGTAGTTTTATGTGAAATTAAAATATTTTGTGTGAAATTAAAATTGTTGTGTAGCACTAAATTTTTAAAACTTAAAGTTCTAAAAAAAAAATTTTAGACTAAAATGATTTTGCTGATTTCAACACAAAATGAAATTATTTTGAAAAGTTTTCTATACTATTTTAAGGATTTAACTTTGACAGTACATTTGAGTTTTGTTTGGTTCGTACTTAGAACAAATAGTTTTCGATTAAAATTTCAGTAACATATCTTTCTTCCGGTTGCAATTTAATATTTATCTCAAGACTTTAACAAAACATTCAACAATGCAATTTTTGGAATAGGTCAAAGTATACTGAAGAACTTCAACTCATCACGTATAAATACTCTTTAATTTGTTCTTTCTGTTCATTGGGGAAAATATTCTAATTCTTTTGCTCTAAAATGTTTCTCATTGGTTAGGGCTTTTTATAGTTTCATATTTTAATGAAACATTTTGAAAAATGTTACAGTAACTTCCTTGTCGTAAGGTCAAAGAAATATCTGTACAACATCTCCTTACGAGGATTGCAAAACTGAAAATTTCCATTTTATCGGAGAAAAAAAAGCAATATTTTTTATACTACTTTTAAGATATGAATTACTTCTGGGATTCTGTAAATTCTGCGGATTTTATTAAATTTACGCTCTTATAAAATTGTGACTGAATCTTAACCAAAAATTTTGATATTTAAGAAAAAGTTATCAACAGCACCGGCAATGGAGAGTTATCAAGTTCTAGGAACTGATTTGCAATGTTCCGTTAAATTGTAGCATATCGAAAGCGAAAGTATTTACATAAAAACAGAATCCTTTAAGTAAAGCAAGATATAATAGTGATTCTTTCTATATTATGCTTTTTCTGCCCAAAATGAGGATTGCGAAAGATAAATATCTATTTCATCAGAATTCCAAAGACATTATTTTTGTTAACTGTTATTATTTCTGTTTTTAGGGGGGGGGGGGGGATTCTGAGATGTTCGTTTTAAAATCTTATTACAATGTGATTAAATCTTGAAGTGCGATTCAAATATTTAAGAAGCATAAAGGCACGACCGATGAAGTGTTTTATAATAGTTTCCAGAAACTGATTTGCTATGCATAGTTAAATTACAGCATTTTCTGAAACTAAAGGTTTAAACAAAATATATATATAAATTATAAGTAAAATGACAACATAATGCGCTTACTTTTTTTCAGCAATATTTTCTTTTTTCTCCCATTATAAGTTTAAGTTTTTCTAAAAACAAACTTCATAACAAAAGGCAGTGGTAGAGTTACCATGTTACAAGGGGTCCCCACGACATTTCCCGAAAGAGCTCCAAAAAGGCACATAATTTTTTCAGTAGATCTGTTTATCTCTTAAGGGGTCCCAGATCTGTAAATCCGCACCACTGACAAAAGGTTCGTTGAGGTTCCAAAATAGAACTTTCACAAAATTACTTGCAAAGTACCTTCAAAAAATTGGAATTTTTTTTAACTACTCATTGTTTTTAAACGTATGTTCAACTGTTCCCGTTTAACCTGAAATACCTCTGTTTTCGCAACTGTTAGTCCAAGACACAGATGTCTAATTGCAAAAATGGTCAAAATCAGGTGCCGAGTTAAGATCTGGAAAGTTTGAAACGAAACAAATAATTGAAAAAACACAATCTAAATTTTTTTGATACCCAAATCACATACATTGCATACTTTTGATTTGCAGCAAAAATTATGACCAAATGCTGTTTTTTTATGATTTCATTAAAATTTGAGGAAAAATTCTCCCCCACATTTATGACCAAGCTTCCATGCCAGATCATGCCATATGCTCTTCCAGCTATGTCAAGTTAGAAGTCATATATTTTTACTCTACCAGAGCGAAGTGCTATGTACACCCCCCCCCCCCCCCAGAATCTCACATGTAGTTGTCAAGGGTTGTGCCCATATTCAACAATGCAAAGTGCGAGAAAAGTGTTATTGATGTCACTAACTTCCCGCGAAAAATTTAAATGTGCGGAATAATAACTTCTTTTGCTAAAAATGCCTAGAAATTCCGACGAAAGTTTGTTTTCTGACATAATTGTTGAAATACTGTTTATGGTCAGATTTATTTGTAACAATCATTTAGCTTGTAGAATTATTGGCTTTTCTTAGTTGCTTGGTGTGTTACAAATTAATTATTTCTTACTATAATGTAAAAAAAAAACAGATTCCGTCAGAAAATTTTGTATAGCTATCAGGTTTTGCTTCAAAAACCAACGGAAAGCAGCAAATCACGCAAAATTTTCCGTGGGTTTTATTCTTGGAAGAGTGATGGTGCGGAGCAAGGATATTTTTTTCGTTAATAGCAGTCGGGTGCAACAGCACTACCGTTGAAATGAGAAAAAAAAAAAAAAAAAAACTTTCGTTGCTGTTCAGGATGCATTTTTTATTCAAAAAAAATCCCATACCTCCTTCCGATATAATCTGCATTAACTTGACAGGGAAGATATTCAATCTAAGACTTTTTCTCTCTTAGTCGGGGCCAAACTTAGGGCAGGGGTGCCCGATGGGAGGTCACGGGAGGTCATTGTGATCTCTCAAAAAAAAAAAACTTATTCAGCAAATTCTGTCCGACGATTCGGTCAATTATTTTAGATATAATTGCAACATTGTAGTTTTTAAGTTTCTGAATGTCCCTTTCATTAAATGTATGCATACCAGTGTTTTATCATTCGTCAAAATTTGGAATTCCATTCGGAACATCCAGAATTTCCGCCTACTAGTTTAACTTGGGGACGCCTCTGCTTTATGGGGTGCAAAAACCCGTTTGTGCTATCATTTTTGTTTGTTCTTGGCATTCACATGTGCATCAGAAATGAAAAGCACTGAATTTGAGCACAGATTGAAAATGACATTTATGCGGCTGTTTTAAATGGACTGTGCCATCCAGGGTTTCAAAATAAATCCAGGCCTGTCTTCCGCAGGCCACTGCTATAAGAAAAATATTTGTGGGCTGTAAATAAAAGGAACGAGTGAGAGAGGTATCTTAGAACCACGCAAACCTTTCATTTCCAAGAATGCACCAAGGATTTTATAGTTAAAATTTGGGTCAAATAAGTGGGGAATCGTCAATTGTTTATTAAACAAGTTTCTCTCCAAAATTATTGTCATTTTAATGTCGGTGTGGATTCTTAATAATTGACAAAAATTTGTTAAAATTTACGAAAAGCGAAAAAAAATGGAATTTTTTTTATTGTTATGGATTTAGGGAATTGGAAGGTGATCTATAAACAAAAAATTACTTTTCTTATATAGTATTAACCGTTGCAACCTTTCTCGTAATATAAAAACGTAAAAATTCAAAAAGAAACGGTGAAATTCTCAATTGTTCAAAAGTAACTAATTTCTATAGTTTGCGCACTCTTATTTTGTCAGTGCAGCATAATGCATCAAAATGCTCAAAATATATTATTACGTGGTTTTGAAAAATATTGACCATTTATTTTTTTCTGAAATGTAAAGATAATATTATGGTCAGATACTCATGTATATGTAAAAATAAGGGTAAAAATTTTAAATTGGTTCTAATATTTTTCAAATGAAGAATACGTATTTATGAATTATTACATTACGAGTTCTAGAAACAAGTTACCATCATTTTGCACAGCTGAACACATTTGAAGTGGATTAAATCAAGTAAGGTTAGGTGCGGGTAAAAAGGCCTACCTAAGGAAGATTTGAAATAAAATAAAAACTATGGATTCGAATCAATAAATTGTAATATTAATTAAACATACAGATCAATTACTACCAGAAACTAATCAAAAATCACCAGTTTTGCAGAAAACAAGCCTGAAATAAAACATTTTTTAAAACCTTGTCATTAGGCCTCATTATGCTATGGTAGGATAATAAAGATTAATAACTTTTACTCTAATAAAACTTCAAAATAAGCTTTTAACATTGGTAATTGAGACCAATAATAATACATATGCATTAATTATGCTTAAAGTCTTCAAAATGACAATATTCTTTAACAACCGTCAGGTCACTCAAAATTATCTGTGTCATACACTGTTACACCGACGCATTCCTTACGATACCACTTGGCCACACTTTAGATATAGTCTCATGTTATTCATCACATCCTCCTCATAAGTGTGACAATACGAACGTGCATCGATTTCTTTAGGATCATTTCCTTCATTAAGGGTTTACGTCTTTTTTATTTCCTTCTCTTTCTTGTGTCTGTTAAACAAGTCTTTGATAAATGGTTATCTCTAACAATTATCTTTTCATTTAACAACTGGGTTTTTTTTTTTTTTTTTTCATAATTTTCTCTGGTTTAGACATAAGCACCTAAAATGCTGTACTTTCCATTGGAGCGAGCCGCACATTGTCTTTTTCATTGTCCGAACTAGAACTGCAAACCATGTGGTAAAACTTTTCAGAAGGTCTCCTTGGGGTACTACTATAACACTGAACCAATTAGTAAACAGTTCGTAAAAATTTATAAACATTCTTAATATATTGACAAAGATTTAAAATAAGATGTAAAACTGACAAACATTGTTGCAAAAACAAAGGAGTACCTATAATAAGGCCTACGATCAAATTTGGTAGGCGTATAAAGAAGTACACAGAAGTACAAAAATTGGTTTATATATATAATTCAGACATTAAAGATCGACGGAAGCACTGACAACAGAAAACGGGAACGCAAAACTATCTCCAAAAGTGTAATATTACAAAAATTATTTAACATTCAGTCGGAAGATTTTTTATTATTCGTGTTGCAAACGAATCGCGTCGCACTGGTTGCAACAAGTGAGCAATATGTCGCGACCAGTATGAAATGTCATCTATAAGTGATAGCTACTTACGAGTGCGTCCTTGGGTGGATACGAACGTTTTAAATTGTATTTTTGTTGTTTAGGCCTTATTAACCGACAGGCCTTAATACCAGAATGTTCATTCTTGATGAACAAATAGTAGTCGTCAGTCATTGCCTCCCAGAAGAAAAGAAAAACTTTTAGTTTTTGTCAGCACAAGTTTTCAAATTTGAAATTAACCCACTTCAATGCAAGTAAGAGTTAATTCAAGGTATCGCAAGTATATCTTCCCAATGAACGATCCAGAGGAGGGAAATGGGGGGTTAAGATCCCCACTCCCTTACTGTGATTTAAGGACTTTTGATACCTAAAATAATGTTTATTAGAACTATTTGAATTGACGCCATCATTTCTTCAGGGAGTGCTCACGAAATTTACCATAAATATAAAACTTCTTTTTTCGGGGATGAAATGCTATGCAAATCAGTTATTTGCTTCAAGTCCACGATAGAAATCATTTTGGGACAGTGTCCGACCAAACTCATCTAAATGACACCTACCACTCACTTTCATAATCATTTTTCTGCAAAAGAAAGCATTTTTAAAAGGCATAAAAAAGTTTTTTTTTTATTCATTTAGGCAAGGATATCTCTCAAATCAGAACCTACTTCACTTTTTTCTTGAATATTTTCTTAATTCCCACAGGTTAGGGCTGCTTATATTTATTAAAATTTTCAAAAAATAATTCAAGATTTCAAATAAATCTTTTGTGTCAGTGTTATTTATGTTTTTAGTTTGTGAGGAGGGTGAGAAGGGAAGAAAATTATGATGGAAAACTGGAATCGCGCGAATTAAAAGGTTCAGAACCACTGCTGTAAGATTTAAGTCTGGTGACGAGATCCCGTATTATTTATAAATGTATAACAGCTTATAATTCGAAATAAGGATGATTCAAACCGATTTCGAATCCATTTTTTCCTAATGGCAAGATTACAAAACAACTACAACAACACACACAGAAAATCAACCAAAGGATGGAAAAAATAAGTAAACAAATAAAGAATAAGAAAGGCAGCTGGGGTCAGGTGTAGGTCATCAGTCAAAAACTTGCAAAATCATCTTGTTTGCGAGTTTTTCGCCGAGAAAAGTATTCCTGGCTTTCCACATCCTTTTTTTACCAGATTTAGCATACTGCGACTGGTTCTTCCCAAAAAATAAAACTGTGCTTAAATTACGCTATACCAGACATTGAGAGGGCCATAGCAGCCTGTTCCGAAAGAGGCCTTCCAGAGATGATTCAGTTCATTAATTCAGCTTTCGGATCGGAGCCGGATACAAGAGGAGGGTCATGGAGTCATGACCCCCCCCCCCCCCCCTCCCACATGCACACGCACACAACTCTCGTCAGTGTTATCCGTCCGCATTGTGTTCAAACAATTTGTGAATACAATGCAATCGATTCCAGTTATCTTTTAAACTAATGAAAACTATTTTAATGTGAATATTTGAAATACTACTTTTTTTTCTTTGCTTATGAAATTAATTAGTAACGTTTGTGTTATTAAATGCATTATTCCTGGTCGCTTTGGTGCTTTTTATTGACAACCAAGCAGTTCCAGAAATTTTTCTTACAAAAAACTTTAGTTTCCTTTGAACGGCGGGGGGATGAGTCATCCCCTCAGCATTACCCCTACCCCCCCCCCCCCGCTAAACTGGTAGTCTGTATCCGCCCCTGGTTTGGAAAAAAAAATTGCTAGCCAAAAACAGTAGGGGAATGTGGGGCAAAATGAAATAGCGGGGCAAAGTAAAATATTTACTCTGCATTTAGCGCCACCTATCTAGTAATACTTTAACAATGAGGTGTATTCTAGACATGAAAAAAATACCGCCGAATATTAAAACATGTGATAATGCAGGCAATTTTCGAAAATTGATACCCTTCTTTACTAATAATAAAGCTGTAAGTCTCTCTGTCCGGAAGATGTCTGTAGGATGTCTGGATGTCTGGATCTCTGTGACGCGCATAGTGCCTAGACCGTTCGGCCGATTTTCATGAAATTTGGCACAAAGTTAGTTTGTAGCATGGGAATGTGCACCACGAAGCGATTTTTCGAAAATTCGATGTGGTTCTTTTTCTGTTCCAATTTTAAGAACAAAAATATCATAAGATGGACGACTAAATTACGAAATTATCATAACGTGGAACCATAACATGGGCGCAAGCCTATTGGCGAGATACGAAATTATCATAACGTGGAACCGTAACATGGGTAAAGCAAATTGGCGAGAAAATTCATCACACATTATTTGTAAATATACAGGCGAACCAAAAGACCTTTTAATTTTTCTATTACGGGCAAAGTCGTGCGGTTGCTACTAGTATTGTAATATTTGTTGAAGGTCAAATATTATTTTTCATGCTATAAAATGATCAAGTCCTTGTCATTAACATTTTAAGTATTGATTGAGATCTTCTAATATGCAGTGCAATATATTTTTAGTTAATATTAAGCTCATTTGTGTTTTAGATATTTTGCTCAAGTAGTCGAGTACATGTGGGGCAAAGTGGATGGGGCAAAGTGAAATAGCCTATTTCGTTTACTCACTCAATCTTTTACTAAAACACTTTAGTATTCATGAAGTAATTGATATATTTACATTCCTTCCTTTAGTAATTCACTTATATTTCTTCATTCATTCTCTTATTTTTTTTATTTATTCACTCAGTTATTCACTCATTTATTTTTCTTCATATATTAGTTAATTAAAAAATTTAATTATTCGTTTAGTGCTCGATTTTCTTTACATTTATTCATTCAAAATTTATTTACTGATTCATTTGATCAAAAATACTTTTTACAATCAAATAGAAAATAATTCATTACAAAATATTTCATTTTTCACTTTACCGCATGAAAAAAAGAAAATTTTCCACCATGTTTTGAAGGCTCAAAGTACTACCAAAAATAAAAAATAATGTTTCAATAAAAGTTTTATTATGAAATACAATGTTCTTTCTTTTTGCACTGCAATTTTCGAAACAAATTTCCAATTTGACCATTTTGAAAAATCTTAGTCATCTTAGCCATTTATTTCACTTTGCCCTACTTTCCCCTACTTTAAAGAGATCAAATCGAATTATATGTAAGTTGCTATTTTTAAATAAAACTTAACTTACTCACCTTATTTTTATATTACATCTCGCAAAATGTATTTTATTAAAAATCGTTAAATAAAGCAAAAGGCTTTCTCTCCTAATTTTCTAAATAATTTCTTTTATTTAGCATGCCTAAAAGATATGCATGTCATCATACTCCTTTTCCTTATTCATAATGGAGACACTTTTATTTCTTTAACCTTGTTAATAGTTTTAGGTATATCCAGAGGAACCCAATTGTGCCTAAATCGTTCCACATCCAAAAGCTCTAAAAAAAATCTTTTTTTTAACTATCGCGAATTACTTATTGTTTCACTTGACCATAGTTGATGTCCTATCCTTTTTGAGATCCATAGGAACCATCGCGCAGGTACACTTCCTGGGCGGCGGTTACTCCTGAGGCTCCTCGTCCACGTCCCACGAAGTTGACTTTATTTTCACCCACTCTCTCGACTTTACACAACCCTCTATGAAGAAAAACAGCATCAAGTTCACAACATCTAGCAACCAGCCCATGGCATTAGTTTTAGTTTTGACATCTTGAAATTCAAATTATGTATGATTGCTATTAGAGCTATTTGTAGAACTAAGAAACCCAACGAGTTGGGTCCAATCACAATTCGTGATTGCAAAAAACATAATTTCAGCGCAAGATCTCGAAATTCAAGTTAATGCCAGGGACTGGATGATCGATTTTGTGTGCTGAATAATTTTTTTTTATTTCATTTTTAAAGACCAAGGTCATGTGAGAATAAACATCCTTGACCCCCCCCCCCCCCCGCCTTATTTCGAAAAAAAATTTTTAACTTCTTTGTATTTAAAAATATCAAACTAATGGAAGGAGAAAGATGAATGAAAGGGGATGATGTGCCACTTTCATCACCTTGTCGTCGCCCATGGGCACACTATAGATTCATCAAACTTCACAAGTAAACTTTATTCGAAATACTTTTTCTTTCTTTCTTTTTTCTTTTTTTTCTTTACATGGTGTGCTAATCAAGTTTCTTGTTATCAGTTTCCGTAGCAATCGAAAACATTTCAAAAGCCATCAACAATCTTCTTCGTTCTTCTCGGAGCTAATGCTCAGGTTTTATTTAATAAGGACTACAAACTGTTGTCGTTGATAACGTCAGAGCGTTACTCGATCAATGAATTTGATTTTATATATATATATGAGGATAGCATGAATTTTTCCCACTTGACTTGTTTAATTTGTTAAATCTAACATGTATAAACGATGATTTTCCGATTTTCAAATAAGCATTAAAAACTTTTACGTATAAAAAACTTTTGAAATATAACAATGGATAAGAATGAAAAAAGTACCTTTGCGCAGAAAACTTAAAGATAATAATACAAAGCACAAATATGCGGTTTCCAGCTATGTACATATTAACGTTGCATTATTTTATTTTACTCTACTAAAGGAATTGATGTTTGAAATAATATGTTAGCAAAAAATAGTGAAATTCTAAGCATGACTAATAAATCCTGAAATAAGTACGTAAAAGTTTTGAATAATTAATTTCTGGTACTTCTAAAAGGGTGCGAATAAAAAAGTTTCAACATTGGAACAAACGCTGAAGTTAATGGGGGAATGGAACATCTCCTAAAATTGTAGTCCTCATTACATAGGTTGCTCGTACGGGATGGCGGGGGGGGGGGGCAACTGCCACCTCACTTTCAAAAGCACAGGGGCCTTGCCCCCCTATCTTTTCAGAGTTACAAATAAATGAAAGATTCAAAAATAATTTTTTACTGGGTGGATTAATTCACGAAAGTGAAAACAAAATTCTGAATAAATGAACTTTTTTAATTATATCATAATAGTAGAACTTTGAATTGGAAAAAGGAAATCTACGGTGGGGGGGCCACTCGTCTAGATTTTTGATGCCATGTTTCACATTTTAGAGGTCTTTAATCAGTAATGCTAAAAATCATCAGTATAGACCAATTTTGCAAAAAAAAAAAAAAGCTTCAAGGCTACCATCCTCTAACCTCCCCCCCCCCCCACACACACACACACACTTCTTCTGACCCCCACTTTTTTGGTGCACCTGCCGCCTATGCCTCATCAAATAAAACCTGAGCAATTAAACTCCGAGAAGAAAGAAGAAGTTAAAGAATAGGCAATTTTGTAAAAAAAATAATGGCAACAGCAATTAGCTCAGTATATAATGGAGCCAGTCGAACGTGCATTTGTAAGTCTGCCGCTAGTTGAATTTCAAGTGTTAGGATGGCTGGGATCGTATTGCAAGAAAAAGAAACTATAGCTTTTGCTGAAAACTTGTTTTGGTTTCTTATGGAAAAGTATAGTCCGGAAAGTCTTCCTCCATCAACTCCAAGGCAAAGCCTACATTTTACCATAGAAATAGGAAAAGCCGCTTTTTTAACTTATCGGCTCTCAAAAGATAGTGTGAAACAAATGTGTAGGAAAACCTTTCCGTGCAGAAATAAAATGCAAGACTTTTGCGATTGGATTCATGATGCCTTTCTCGAAACTTATACACATTCAAACGTCTTTGTCAGATTTTTATTTTCTACAGTTTTCGTTTTTGAAGTTGTTGTATTCGCCAAAAGTAGAGGGGAACCGAGACATTGCAACTGTGTAGTGAGTTTGTGGTGTCATCTTTTTAATAGGACTTTTGCTGGAGAATTCTTTGCAAGTGGAGGCTGGGAGGTCTTGAAGGAAAATGCTAAAGGAACTGCACTTATATACGACCAACTCTTGTTAGTATTTCCGGATGGTAATATTGACCCTTTTCGTATTTCGCAAAGCGTAGAGAATCTTAAGTCGGGTGGAAGCAGTACTTCAGGAGACATAAAAATGGCTGAAGCGAGTGGTGCGTGCGGTTTCAGCGAGACAGGTGGTTCATATGAACAGAAAAATGCTACAGCTTCCCGTTCCCCGAAAAAAAGCACTAGAAAAGAAAGACGAAGAGCAAAAGAATTTCCTTCGCCAGTTTTGGGAAGAAATATCGTTATAATGATTGAAAGTCCTCCAGAGTTGGTACGCGAAGGATTTCCGCCATTAGTAAATCCGGAGACTCAAAAGCATTATGCAGAGTTGATCGAGCAATATGAGCAAAGGAATACGTCGATGCGAAACGTCCTAAGAGCATTTCACGACTTTAACCGGGTACCTATCGTCACTTCTGAACTTCAAACAATGGAGATAAGGGAGCTACCTGGAAAACGTCATGATCCATTGGATGAGCTGTATTCTGGTGATGTGACATATCACAAGACGAAAGACGAGAGTCCTCAGAAATCAAAGCCTGGAAGTTCTGTTCCGGAGTTGACATCAGGTATTGAAAAGCTACGAATGTCCAGTAAAAGTTCATCGAAAGTTAAGGCTACTACTGATAAAACTGAATCAGTAGCAAATGTTACTTCCAATGAAGAACCCGAAGGCTCTGAAGATGAAGATGAAGACTCCGATAGTGGACCGGAGGACGTTTTCAAAGAGGGTGAACAGTCACAAAGTCCTAGTAAAAAGCCAAAGGGTGAGCATTTACAAAGTCCTAGTAAGAAGCCAAAGGGTGAGCATTTACAAAGTCCTAGTAAGAAGCCAAAGGGTGAATATTTACAAAGTCCTAGTAAGAAGCCAGAGGGTGAACAGTCACAAAGTCCTAGTAAGAAACTAAAGGGCGAGCAACAACAAAGTCCTAGTAAGAAACAAGGCGGAAAGAAAAAGAAAAGCAAAGGTGGAAAGAGGCGAAAGAAACAGTAATTTCAAATCTTAACGTAAGTTAAGTGACTTAAAATTAATTTTTAATGATTTAAAATATTTCAAAGGTTAAGAAGACTTTGAATTTGAAACGTGTGCTTAGCCTTCAATTGTTTTTAAACTCGGTTACTAACCAAATAGCTATAATAATGACGTTCAAATTTTAGTGTTCATATCAAATGACTGTAACCGTTAGATTTTATAATTATACCATTTAATTGTTCCAAGAATTTTTATTCTGAATTGTAGTTACAATTTGTCATTAAATTTTGAAAACATTTAGCAAATTTACTATAGTTGTATTTTTTATTTTCATGTACATTGCATTGAACAAACTTTAAAATGACTGTAAAATCACTTAAATTTTGTCATTTGCACACTTTAAAATTCAAAATTTTAATTACTTTTAAAATTTTGATCAAAGAAAATGTGACTAATGTCCAAATTCTTAAAAAAAATAGTTAAGTAACTCTATCATTATTTCAATGTACCATTTCAGTTGGACGAAGAATTTTAATGTTCAAATATGTTCGCCACTTACACTAAAAAAATTGAAACTCCCAGTTTCACTAGAAAATCTGCAGGAAACTGGGCTTCAATAAAGGTTTCTAGCAACGATACAGCTCCATAAAAAGTAGCGTTGGACAAAAGTTATTAAAAAAAGAAACCTTCTAGTTATAATAATCAGTTATCCATGCAGTAATTAGCAATTTTTGTGCTTCAAAACGTTTTATAACCGATTTCGATTTTCACCACAAAGGTTTATTTTGTTATTAACCTTATAGTTAATAGAAACCTTATGGAAACTCACTTTTCTAGCGACTTTCTCAAAGGGCATTTTTTACAGTGTAGTATTTTCTGCATTATTAGGAAATGTATTGAAAATTTCAGATCTAGCTCAATAGTATAGATGCTAATTATTCATTGCCAATTTAAAAAATTCAAATTTTACACGAAACAAACTTCAATACCTGATTTTCAATCTGAATTTTTGACAAATGTAATTTATGTGCAGATTTCTTTCAGGTATTTTAAACTAAAACTCTTCAATAATTACACTACTAAAACCTACACTAAAAGTATTTTGGTTGAAATTGCGAATTTGAGTAAAAATGTCGGATAGTCCTGAGAAATAAGAATGTTTTTGTTATGAATTTATAATCTGCCAGCAAAACACCGGCTTTTTAGACATTGCCTGCAAACTTTTCGACTAAGATTTGAATAGTAATCAATGTTCTTCCTTTAGTACTAAGTTTACTAAAAATCTAATTGAAGTTCATATTTTTTCTTTGAACACTTCCTAATATTCATAAACGCTGAAACTGCAGTACAAATAAAGTTTAACTTCGGAATTACAGCTTATACGAAAATGTGATGCATCTTTTATTTGCTATTCTAAAATCTCTAGATATTGTATGCTTAGTATACGCTCATTTTTCTTCGTGCAAGATTTCAAGGAGCTTACTAAATCTTGCTTACACGTGGCTATATTTTAACCGGGTACAACAAAGTAAGCTATGAGAAGCAATTTTTCTGAAAGAAAACTCTGCTTTTGAAGATTTATTGAAACATTTCAAAATTAAAAATCGTTTTGAATCTAAATTCAGCAGTGTAATCTATGTAGAATTTTACACGCATGTACGTATTTGGAAGCATGAGTTGTAAGTTCTCCTTAACCCATTAGTTAAAATAGTTTATTTGGCAAACTTAAATAATTTTACCCGTACCCATTTTTAATAAACCACTAAATAAACTGGTGCATCCGTGAAGTAGATTTCAAAGTTGAATGAAGCTCGTATTTCACTAATTTTAACTTTCAAAATTTAATGCTGTTCGCCCGACCAAAAGCTAACCATTACTGACTTTCAAGTTTGTCTCTTGTAAATTTGTTTATAGTGAAAATTCGAAACAACGCATGAGTTAAATATTCAAACTGATTTAGTTTTACTGTTTTAGACTCTTGAGTACTTAAATGGTAACATTTGAAGTTCGATTACCCCTTCGAACTAACATCTATCAATTGCAGTAGATTATGGGGCAAAAATTAAGATCACTATTGGTAAGGTCGTGTTACCCGAGTTTACATTCATTTTGAATAAAGATATCCAATAGATTTCATTATTTGGAATAACGTTTTTGCTTTCCTGCTCCATCATGGTGGAAAAATGGATTTTAGTCCCTTTAAAATATTTTTATTGAGTCAAAGCTATTTCAATGCAGTTTGGAGTAGACATCCATGTTTACGCACGAATACTCGTAAAATGAGATTCAAAAATTGCTTTCAAACGAAAATGGAAAACTTCAATACTTCACTATTTTTACTAAGAGTAAAGAAAAAGCAACAAACATTAGCAGGGACAGACTAAGACTATTGAGGATACTGGGGGGGGGGGTATGAACTTCATTTTGTGCCCCCTCCCCTCCTTACCTATATCAGATAAAAATATTTTTATACTTAAGTATTTACTGCACTTCGACGCTAAGCATCGTCTTTAAAATGTAGTAATGTCTCACATTGCAATATAAATTACAAATACGAATGTGACGACCAGCAACAGGCTCTTGGCCCAGCTAGGCTGGACCTAGTCAATTTATTAGTCCCCAATGAAGATCAATGGCCTTAAAACTATCCACCCCCTTCCTCATTACCAACTCTTTTGGTAAGCTGTTCCAAATGCCCACAACCCTACTAAAGTAGTAGTTTTTTCTTATTTCCAGGTTAGCCTGAGATTTGAATAACTTAAAACAATGACCCCTGGTCTTGCTTTCAGTACAAAATTTTATCCATTAACATTAACTGGCGGTTTGACATACGAGCGGAATTTCACCTGGAAAAGGTCAACTTGGGAACAAGGCTATCTGCTCGAAATGGTCAATACTTTTTATCTTGAAATTCCTTCCCCCTTTCGGAAGGAGATAAAAAGCACTTAATCCCTTTTGAGCAGGACGTGCTGTCAAAGCTCAACCCCTTTCTTTTCAACGCGTGTCGCAGGGAAGAGTGGAACTCCTCCACACATGCTGCCAAGGTCCGTCCCGCCCATTTCTCCCTTCAACACGTGTAGCAAACGAGTTGAATTCCTTTCAGCCAGTCGTGTTTTACTAATCACAACTTTCTGTAATATTTATGAAGTAATAATCTAGATTTTAAATCTCTGGAATTGCTATCTCCTACTACTGCTCTAAATTACTATTCACATATTTTATTATTGAATTTAACTACTCATATTCAACATTTATAAAACAATATTTGGAACAAGTTATTTCAATATGAAATAGCTAAATGCATTTAGTTATGATTGTAATGTTTTGTATAACCTGAAATGATACGTAATAATAAAAAGCAATAAAGGAATTCCCTCCACCCTTCCGCGCAACAGCAATTCGTTGTTTTTCTTTTAACGCTGGGGGAAAAAAGCACTGCAAATTTATACATCTATGCATACTTTTTACATACTATGTTTGTATATGTATATTTTTTTCTTTATTTATGCATTTTTATGTTTCGAATCTCGCCATATTTAAGACTAAGTGATCGTAATAGCGGTATACCTAGACTTGCCTTATTTCCGAAATGTTCAACCAGGACCCCCCCCCCCCCACCGTGGGTATTTCAAAAGGTACACACCCCGGCTGGTTTTCAGAGTGTTTTAGAAGGTAGTTTATTCTCAATGCTATGGATAAATGATTACTAATTATCAGCCTAAACCAGGAATAATAAATGATACATGACGCAAGCAGATACATTTAAACAATTTATTTTGTAAACGTTAATCTTTTGAAGTTACTTCAGCAAGAAATGAGGAATTGAATTTTGAACAATATTTACTTGTTTATTGCATTGGCTAGGACTTTTTTAGAAAGTCTTTTTTGTTTTAAATCTTTTTGTAAAATTCCTTACAAGCAAATCCGATAGTAATTTTATAGCTCATAAATTACAAATCTGTACCTCAGAGCTAAACTAACGTGATTCACATACGCTACTTTACAGGAGAGAAAAAAATATGTCATGTGAGTGCAATTTTCGAAAATATGTAAAATATCCGATATTTTCAATCAACGCAAACTAATGTCTTCAAAATAGTAAATGCATCCTCAAATCACTCTTTATTTATTATTATAATGTGCAGATTTAAAATTAAGGTTTCTTTAATTATTCATATCTAATATTCCATTTTACATTTTAGTCAATTTTAATAGAGTTAATATAGCGTTAGCTGTTCTACTCATTTGTCTTCTGTTAGCTACTTTTACACAGTTATATGATTCAGAAAAAAACAATATGCAACAGTCAGGGGCACAGTCATAAGACATTTTCTTTTGTTCCAACCAATGGTTAACATTTAATTAGGTACTTTTAATATGCATTAAAATTGTTACATTACTAATAATTTTATGAATAAACTAGCAAAAATACCCGGCGTTGCCTGGGTCAGTAATAATTATTAGAAAAAATCGTTACTTGCTTTTGTTTTCTGTTTTAAGTAAAAGAATTTAAAACACATCTTTTTGACGTGATTAAAAATCGAGTTTCTTCCTTACCCATAAAACTAAAATAGCAATCAGTATAAAAACAAATTAGTATTGATTAAGAAACGAAAGCACTATATTTAAGCATATACAAATTTAAAAAACATGAAATTAATCTTCACGTGTTTAAAAAGATTAATCTGTTGATACTTTTTTTTTTAACATGGAGTCGAAAACCTTCTCTGTATGGCTAATGAAGTACGAAGTGATTAAAAAAAAGTAGCTGCGCTCGTAATCCCCTTATACTTGCTTTAGTTATTTCGGGAAATTTCAATCATTGTGGCTCTTGGTGCGATTTTACCGAATTTGCGAAAGTCGTTTCGAGGTACCTTCGATGATGCTCCCCCATTCTTTCCTTACTTTGTAAAACGATATGATATTAATTTTCGTTACAGAGATATCGTCGCCAGATGCTGAGATATTTTTGGTCACCATAAAATGGCGCTAAACAGTTTCATCCCAAATGTTACCAAAATAAGTAATAAAATTTGGTGATTGTTTGAAATTGTGCAAAAAGGAAAATTAATGGAAGATTTTGTGCTGTTTATGGATTTGCCTAATTTAGTTGCTGGATTATTTAACACAGTAAAAAAAGTCTTTTGAAAATTCTTTGATTGGCGATATTTTCTTTACATGGTGAAAGCTGAGAAACATTATGACGTAGTCTTCGGCTTCAAAAACAGCAACGTTGAAAAAACTGCCAAATGCATCAGCTACGGAAATCTTTCTGCAAAAATTTTGGCGATCTGCTGGTTGTTTGGATAATGAGTAAGTGTTCAATTAGCATAAATAATAATAAAAACCATTAATTTCTTTAAAGTTCCGTTTAAATGGAAAATCATCAGCCAAATCATGTATTATTTGCCAATCTTGTGCAAAAATCTTACTTCAAGATTTGACTTGAGAAAAGCCTTGAACAATCACGAAAAGCAAAGAAAGTCAACAATACAACAATTGTCGCTATCGACAGGGAGTTGAGATGACACACTAAATACTGTATTGAGTTGAGGAAAGCCTTCGAACATGGATCTAAAAAGCTCATAACTCGTTTTTTATTCTACTTAGAAATTTCGAACAGGTGTCATCTTCAGCAGAAAAATCAGAGCTTTCGATGGACATATAATGTAAATATGTGCAAGTATTTTTTCATCCCAATGTTAGAGAATTTATACAAAAATTGTGTTTTATTGCCCCCCTAAGGGGGTTTTGCCCCCCATAACGGGACGAAAACTACCCTATGTGTTATTCTGATGCATAAGCTATATTATTGTAAAGTTTCATCAAAATCCGTTCAGTAGTTTTTGCGTGAAAGAGTAACAAACATCCATACATCCATCCATACATCCATACATCCATCCATACAGACAAACTTTCGCATATATAATATTAGTAAGAAAAAATACATTATTTTGTTATATTAATGTGTAATAATACATCATAAAACTATAGTGCATAACTTTTTAGGTATTTTTAATAATAAATGAGCTATATTACTATGATTAATATAATTTTTATACTGAAAATACCGTAGTTGGAAAAATAAATACCGAAAATATCAAAATATCATGATATTTTCAGAACAAATATCGGATATATATCGGCGAACCCTAGCAGTAATAAACAGAAAATTCAAATTTTTGGACTTACGTCAGTCTGGCTACGAGGTACAGAAATGAAAAATTTATTATTTTAAATAATCCTTCACGGTTAATTATTTTTATATTTTTTTGGTCATCTGTAATGAAACTTATATTTTACCGAGACGTGAAGTAAACTGGCCGGGACACTGGATTTTTGAATGAAAATCGGGACTGTCTAGGATCCCGTTTGAAAATCGGAAAACAAATACTAAATCCAACATTCACTGAATTATGGCGTATTTAACAAAGCTATTATTAAAGAAACACTGACAATCACATGGGATCTAGTATGGGGCGCCTCGATGAGAGGCTCAGAAGGACAGTGTAACCTCCCCAAAAAATTCTCATTTGAAAAATGTGAAAACACTATTGCAACATTGAGATTCTTCTTTCAAATTTTAAAAATTGTTTTTAATGATGCATAATGTTGCTTCTCATTAGATGTTATGTAAGTATGATATAATGTGCATGCTCATGTTTATCATTTGGAAAAAGTAGAACTTCATTCGAAAATTTGAGAATCCACCTCTCCCCCCCCCCTCTCATTTTATTTCGGAGTGCCCCTGCTAGTAGTTAAGACCTAAGTGACCGAACTAGGTATCAAATCAAAGTTATGAAAACACAATTAAAGCAAAAAATAGTAAACAACGAAATACTTTTAAATTATAGTGGTAAAAAAAAAGTCGCAGCAAAAAAGTTGTTAAAATAATTTTACGAATTTTCATCCCCGTAAAAGGTTTATTAATTAGTATGAAGCATGAATTATGATTTTTCTATAAAAATCAAGGTTTTATAATTATTTTTGCTTAAGTTGTTCCAAGGAATTGAAAGATCATATGACTTGTATCAAGCAATCGCACAGATTAAATAGTGATTTGAGATAAATAGCAGGCTTTGGGCAAATTGAGGTCAATGAAAATTCTGGATTTGTCGCTTAATAAAGTACAAATAGTTAAGCTCTGCTGAAGTTTTATTTTAATTATAAAACGGTTTAAACCTTTATTTATTTTTCTCTATTTATTATTATTCCTTTTTTTACATAAAAGAATAGTTATAAATTCTCACTTAACCATTTCCCCATTTCCATCTTCCTACAAAATACTGTAGATCTTAAGCAACTCCATAGAAATTTCCTTTACTAAGAGTCAGGTCCCATTCTTCTGAATTTCTTCCCCCTCTCAATGAAAAAAATTCCGAGGCTCTTTATTTTTTATTGAAAAGAAAAAGCTACAAACGATTCAATTCTTGATTTTTTTTTTTTTTTTTTTTTTTGAAAACTATTCATTTTCATATACTTTTCCATTTTTAATAACAATAAAAAAAATATTATTGTTCTTTGCTAACAACTGAAGTTTTTTTTTTTTTTGTATAAATGTTAACACAATAGCTGCCTGGTGTTGTGCAAAATTTTTGCTCTTACTATATACTGTTTATTTAGTTTTTTTTTACTTATACAGAATTGAAATTGTATGCTAAGAGATAAATGTTTGTTTGTCTTTGTGATTAAAATAATTATAAGCTGAAGTATTAGACAGAATCGGTGAATTTAAAATGTTTCTGATATTAATAATTGAAATTTGCGACCAAAACCCAAGGCCAATCAGTTAGAGTAAATAAATTTGAAAAAATATCCCTTTTTTTTATATTTTTTATAATGTGTTTTGAGTACAACATCTGCCTAAATGTGCGTAAAACGCGACGTAAGTGCACATAAAAGTTGAAAATTGAATTTTTACGTGTACTCTTTGGTTTTTTTACAGCATTGTGATTTTATAACAGTTAAAGTTCCTAAATTATATGTTAGTAGCGAATAAAGCCGTAGCTATAAATTTATTTCCAAAAGGATACTTAGTTTGTTTTCGTTCAATTTGAAATCTCACGGCTTTTATTTATTAATTTATTTGAAATGTAATTGAATGTCATTGTCGTCGATTAAATTATGTTGCATCCATTTACAGCACAATCATTAATTAAATGTAAATTTTAAGCTTAGAAGAAAGAGAAGTGGATATTTCATTCTTGGAATCAAGTTTTGCTTTTAGCAGATGTTTACAATAAATAGCAAGGAGGTTTGTTTAGAAATCTTTGCGTTGATAAGAAGGATGCACTGAACCTTGAAACCCCAACCTGATGAAAGGGTATTGTTTGCATGTGTGAATACAGAAGGTGGGCCCCTGCGCTCCGGGGTGCCGCTCTCAGGAGAGGGGAAAGGAAACGCAGGATTCTACGCCTTGGACCGTTTGACAACGAAAATTTAGTGTCAGAAAAATACGTGTAAAACGCTAGCGACGTGATCTTGCTACGGCGTGATAAGACGTGCAAAACCGCCGGTAAGTTAATTTTGATAAATTTAAACTACTGAATCATGTCCCCTATGATCCTCCTTTGCTCCAGGCTATACATATTAAGCCTATTAAATCTAGTATCACAACCTAAATCTGAAAGTCCCGTTACTAGTTTAATTACCCTTCTTTGAATCATTCCAATACACAAATATCTTTCCTCAGATAAGGCGACCAATGCACAGCTTACTCCAAATAGGGTCTTACTAAACTCCTATATAAAAGCAGAAGAACTTTCTTAGATTTGTTTGAAACAGATCTATTGATAAACCCAAGCTTTCAACGAATCATATATTACAAAAACAGCATAATATGTGATATTGTCAAACTTATGCCTTGTAGCAATAGGACTTAAATATCAAAAATATCTCTTATAGCATTTAAAATGCAATAAATACAAGAAGTGGCTTTGAAGTTTGTGAGGTTGTACTTTTAAGTCGAATTTTTTCTAGACTTAATATTTGCTTTAGCTATGGTGCGATTTGTAAAAACCTATTTTAAAAAACGTTATCTACAGGTTTAGTGCCCTTTAAATGTAGATGACCTGAGCCAGTGCTCCGTATATGCCTGTACCTTAATCTGACCCTGGTTTTCAGGGTTTGCGTTAGGGCACGGGATTGGAATTTCAGGAACTTTTTCTAAAATCCCATTCAAAAAACAAAAGCAGACTGCGCAATGTTCCCGCTGTTCGCCATAAGCAGACGCAAGTTTAAAAAAGATCTCGAAATTTCAACCTCAGATTTTTTATTTTCCTATTTCAAGAAGACAGTCTGTATAAATAGGATAACTTATCACAATTTTCAGCCTTCATTTTATCATTATCAATGAACAGAAGGATCTAGGAAATTAGAGAAACGAGAAGAAAATATTCAGCAAAGCTTTTTTTTTTCTTTATGGTTTACTGAGCACTCACACCTTTTTAAACTTTGAGTTTATCTTCTACTAATTGAACCAAATAAAACCTATTTAAACAAATTTCAGGATAAAGCTGTACAAAAACACTTTCGCCGGCAAAATCGCCATTTTCGGAGTTTTCTTATGCTAACAAATCAAATGGTTATCTTTCGACCAGAATTCCCCCCCCCCCTCAAAACGGGATGCTTCAGATTTTTAGGCAACAGTATGCTTAATGGAAAAAAAAATTTATTTGAACGGTTTGTGCTTATTACAAATAGAAACGATCATATTAGAACATATTAAAAAGAATGATGCCTCAGATTTCAAAAGCGACGCTTAAAATTAGTCAAAAACATCTGATCTGTGTAAAAACTAATTGTTTTATAATTTCAGAAGCTTCAATTGTGTAAACACAGATAGTCTCTGTATTTTTACCCACAAAATTGTGAAAGTATCAGAATAATTGCTTATTTGGTTCTTTTAATTTACCAAGTGTAATTTATTTTAAAAAAAAAGCCAAATTGACTAATATTTGCCCGGTATCGTCATTACTTTCAGCACAATGAGCTGCTAATTGCTTGGTCATTATGCTTACTTTGATAGATTAATTACTGTTATTTTTTTTCAATTATGTCACTAACTTGATCGCCCCCACTATATTTTATCAGATGTGCTCAAGTTGCTTACACTTTTTCTTCAATTTTTTTAGAGTAGGTTGCTTACTTTTAGAAAACGGGACATTTCAGCACCCCCCATACAATGTGCGTGGACAGCAGGATCAGCGTATGGTCATCTTATACATGCTCATTAAAAAACTTTCTAGCTCCATGATATGGCCTATTTTTTTGAGCCATTTTGATCAAATAAATATTAATCTAAAATGTACAACCAATTAAAGAAAAATAACTACAAAAACAAAACTACTTCCACTTTAGTTTAAAATTTTAGTCAGGGTTCGGTAATCACTTTATCCCTAGTGTAGAGATGTAAAATTTGAAGTGGTGGAAGAAACCGGTTTTTTTTTGGGGGGGGGGATGGAAATTTATTTTTTTATAAATAAAAATAGGTTTTCTTATAAGGGGGCGGGGCTCTATTTTTCTTGGAACATATAAAGAGTTAAGCATTAAAAAATATATACAATCCACACATTTTTTTCCTGCTTGACAGAAATACACAAAGATAAATTTGATTAAAAAAAATAGCCTTTTTGTGTTATAACTTATTGCGTTCTTGGTCGAACACCAGAAATAAATCAAATCGTCATTGAACCATTGGGTAAGGTGTGTCAAAACAATTACCTTTTCTAATTTAGATTGCCTTTGAAACTTGAAATAAGAGTAAGTGACTTTCAAACATGATTGATATTACATGAAATACACCACCAGCTCAGACATTCCAGCCGAGGACTGCAGTTTCGTTCTTATTAGCACTCATCAGCCCGGCATAGGAAGTGACCGTGCTGGAGGTAGAAGACCTCTTAAGGAGGCCAAGAGTGCCAAACAAACTAGTTGCTGATATTAGCTACCAGTTATTAGCTACCCGTTTGGCACCCTTTCTTCCACCTCCAGCTCAGTCACTTCCTATGCCGGACTGATGAGTGCTAATGAGCACGAAACTGCAGTCCTCGACTGGAATATCTGAGCTGGTGGTGTATTTCATGTATTTCTGCCTTAGCTCTGGCTATAGGGCGGTAACGTACTGAAAATGATTGATATTGCTTGAAAGAAAAATAAGTGTTTTTCCTTCTTTGCAATATAACTTTACTGTCTGAAAATGAAAGCTATAGGGGTTTGATTTTTTCCAATCCAGTCTAAGTCCAAAAACTAAACTGGTTTTTCTTTATCTTTCCAACAGAAACCTAATACCAAAACCGCGTAATGGTTTCCAAACTGAACAGATTTAAACTAGTTTCATTAAACTATACGGCCGTACTAAGCACAGTAGTAAAAGTAGTCATACCTGCCCTTTTGAACAAAATTTAGTTATTGTAACCAAGTTGTTCTCCATTTCGTATTTTACTCAATAAATAAAATAAATAAAATGTTTAAGGGTCAGGAACTATTTTTTTTTTTTTTTAATTCTAAAAAAAGACGTTTAAATCAAATATGTGAATGGGAGCCGAACTTTAAAACGCAATATTTCAGTTTGAGCTCAACTGAAGGTTCCACTTTAGTGCCTAGCACGGCAGTATACAGGATGAGGCAAAAAAGCTCGGACAAAGTTTGCATCATCAAATGGAAGTAAACAAATTTCTTTTGAAAGAGTGTCTTTATTTGTGTCCCTCACTTTATTAGAAAATAGTTTACATCATATCTCCTAGTTAATGTGTTGTTTTTCGGTTTTCTTACAATTTCAAGCAAAAGACCTGCTATGTTAAAGTTGTTTAGCCAAGTAGAACTACAGTTCGTTTGCTTGTTGTGCCTCGGCAAACAGTATTTGATGTGGTATGCCGCTTCAAGTGACTTGGAAACAGGGCCCGATCAAGCCAAACTGGTGCCCAGGTCCTGCGTAGATGTTGGTACCCCCCCCCCCCCCCACACACACACACACATGAGAAAATCCCCGCAATTTTAAAGTCAATGTTTCATACTGGAAACCTATTTACTAGAAACTACATTTTAAAGGAACATTACTACATTTGAAAGGAAATCTGAGATTTGAATACCAAACACTTGATAGTCACCAAACTAATCACAGTTAAAATTGCCTCTTAAGGCAAAAAAGAGTTAAAAAAACAATTTTAAAACTGCAAAAAAAAAAAATCTTACTAATTCTGACATCAAGCTTTAAAAAAACTTCTTTCTGGCTTTAACAGAGGCAAGTGTGTCGATCAAATAATTGAAATTTATGTTTGATAATTCAGAATTTTCAATGGTCAATAAGGAAAACACCTGTAAGTTATCCCGAGAAACGTAGCTTCTCAAATGATTTTTTATTCTTTTCAAAAATGAAAAGGAACGTTCACTGGAACAACTGCTGATAGGCAAGGTAAAAAGAAGCTGCAGGGGTAAATCACATTCGGAAATGTGTAATGTTTAGTGATCTTATCCTTTTAAAACATTCTCCAGGAGAACGGTTACCTTTTGCAAAAACAATTGAAAGTGTGTTAATTCTTCTGGAAAATGTTCATCTATGTCATCCAAGTAATTATTTTGAAATTCCAGAGCTAAGAGACAACGACTTGTTTATGCGAAATGTTTTTAACTTTATGAAGTTTTGAGCTGATTTGAAAAAAAAATTGACCCTCCTCTCTCTTAAAGTTGAGAAAAAGTAAAATGAGCTTTAAAAAAAAAGTTAAGTAAGTGAATTTAGGCTAGACTATTTTGGTGCCCCAAAACTTGTGGTGCCCAGGTCCGCGAACCGTGCGTTAATCAGGCCCTGCTTGGAAATGATAGTCGATGTCTGGAAAGTGTACAAAAACGGATAGTGAACATTTCAGTTAATCGGCAGGTCCTCCGAAAGTGAGATCAATGAATTCCTTGGGTTTCCACGAGAGAAGTCGTTCTAAAATGGGAATTTGTGACCGATAAATGCGACTAAGGGCAAAAACAGCTCACGCAGAAGTTCTACGATTTCCAAAAGTTCAAGCATTCGTAGATTCCAAAGATGCCAGAAATGTTTGAGACGGCAGTAAGCCCGAGCTAGCAGAGATACCTTTCACTGATTTACCGTTCAACAAACTCATAACCCCAGAACCATAAAATTTGGCCTATAGATACTCCAAGCATCTTAGAAAAGGTTAAACATCGTCAAAATCTAAAGTTAGGCTTCGTCTGTGATGAAATCAGCACAAGCGACAAAAAATCAAAGTGTACCAGAAGGACATTTTAGAAGTTGTTGTACTTCTGTGGACCTAAGAGCACTTCAGCACAGCAATGTAGACTGGACATTCCGATTTGACTCCACACCAGATTTGACTTTCAGCTAAAAGAAGATAATTTGTTCTTGAAAAAGCAGCGCTTTTTTTTTTTTTTTCTTTGTCATATAGCATTCACTGCATTTTTAATTAACATCTCTGAACTTTCAAATTGTGGTTATTTAAATTCATTGTTTTCCAAGTAGTTGGTTATAACCTTAATTAAATTCTATTGTATTCAGTTTACTATATCAAACTGGATTTAGTTTTACTGTTTTTAGAATGAGAAAAACATTCGAATAGAAATTTAATTCAGTAACATTATCGTAAATGAATTCAAAAACTTTCTTGGATTTCTCTTGATTCATAGACTTTTTAAAAATGATTAAAATAGAATTTAGTAAAAATAGACAAAGCGAGCACAAATGATAGACCCGACTTTTAAAAATCATATTTTAGAAACTACAGTGCAACCTCGTTTATCCGGACTAACTAGCACCAAAGGTAATCCGGAAAAACGAAAATACGGATAATCAGAGTAATATGGGTAAACGGCAAAACAAATTCTTAAACAGACATATCTATTTGTAACGCAAAAACCAATGCTTTGTAACAAAATTACATGGGATCTTACCACTCAAGTACTATCTTATGTAATTAAAAACTGAGCGTATGTGTCTACAGTGGCTCCCAAAACTGTTCGAACACCTACGACTTTCAATAAAATAGGGCCCTATAGAGTTGATATTTCGGAATAGATATTTAATTATAAGATCTATGATCCATTTTCAATAAAACTATGTGAAAATTTTTAAAAACATAATAAAACTTAATTTTTTTTTAACAAAAAGTCTGACAAATGCAAGAGTTTAGATCCTACCGAGTTGAATTAGACATTGCACTAGCCATCAATCCAAAATTCAGCACCTCTACCTAAATTACTGGTATAGTTCACCAGGTAAAGTACTGAACATAGTCCACTAACGCAATAAAATACATGTACATGCATTATCCAGTCTCCCTCTATAATGAACACCCCCATAATCTGAACACTTTTATTCGGTCCCATAAGTGTTCAGAATAGAGAGAGTCCACTGTATTTCTAATGGAAGAGGTCAAGGCAACTTTTTCAATAATATTAAACTTTTTGGAAGAAATATTGTTCATGCAGAAGTTTTACGTATAATCCGAGTTTTGCAGCATCATTTCATTCCGGAAGATTTCGATAATTGGGAAATAGGCGCTCTTTATGTATTGGCGTCAATTATTTGGCACAAATGGGGGTGGTTTCCTTCAGTCAAAAGTACTACTTTTAGATATTGAAATGGATAGAATGAGCAAAAAATATTACATGGACACAGAAAATACTTTCATTTTCCCAACAGTTTTTTTTTTAATTAATTTTTTTAAATGTCCGATTTTTATTTCAAACAAGGCGTGGTCTTGATGACGTCACAAATGATGCAATTTGGAGTATCTTTCTACTACGTTTCCACGTTATGATAATCAAGCAACGAATTAAAATTGCGTTCTACGCTTGCTATCAACCATATCGTTGCCAATACACGTGAGTAAAGATGCGAATTAAATATTTTGTTCTGTGAATGGCAACATTGAATGGCATTTCATCATTTGTGATATCACACGACAGTGTGAACAAAACCGATTTAAGTATTTTTTTTTTTTTAAATATTTAACTTAAATAAATTATTTAAAAAATGGTCAGATCCTGAGTTTTGAGTCCTCTTTCAGAAAAAAAAATACTTTTGAAATTTTGGAAACGACCCCATTGCAGCGAGAGAAATGTTTTTTCTTTGCATACTTGAAGTAGGGAAATATATATTTGCATACGGTTACCACAAAAGCAGGGGCCGTCCACAAATGAAATTCCGCCTTAAGGTGGGATTCACGAAATAGTAACAGTTTGTGACAAGGGAGAGGGAAGAAATGATAAGAGGGACATACAACCATAAACAAATCTCAAAGACGACCTTTTTTAAAAATTGTACTATTATTGCAACGTCCAGTGCTTTTGAATGGACAGTTATATGTTGCCACGAATAGAGTTCGTTCATTTGATACTCGGAAATTCATATTTCTAATAACGAAGAAGCAACTTACTCAGTAATAGTAGACGTTTTATAAGTAATACTGTTCATACAGAAGTTGTAAGTATAAACTGAGTTTTGATGCTTTATTTCATGCAGGAAGATTTCGAAAATTAAATCGGTCCAGTAGTTTTGAAGATTACCTCGTACATACGTACATACATACATAAGTAGCCATTTATGTATAAAGATGAGGATACAATTCCTAAGAAAGCAATAAATGTCATGCTTGCTCCTGATAAACCTTGATTCAAAATTTTCATCATGATTACTTTTAATATCGCTGTCGTAAGTTGTAAGGCAACGAATTTTCTTAATAATGGGTTTTATATTTAATCGTTTAATGGAGAAGTTGACATGACATTTACTGTTTTCCATCATAACGTTTTTTTTAGAAATAAATTGTAGCCTAAGTTGTTCCCTGATAATGTAGCTACCTATGGTGAAAAAATGGTTGAAATAGGTCCAGTAGTTTTGAAGATTACCCCAGACATACATACATACAGAAGTAGCCATTTTTGTATAACTAGATGAAAACGTTACATAGACCATATGTGAGCATCTCAAATATTTTGATGTTTAGTTTCCTTACCATTTAAGTCCGACGAAAAGCTATCTCTCTTCTCTTGTGTTCAGTCAGAAGTGAACGGAAGTCAGATTACGAAGTTGTTTGTTGCTATAATTTTTAAGCTACATAGACCAAAATTTAATTCGAACTTTACTGTCGAAAAATGAAAGAATAGCTAGCAACCCAAACATACCACAGGAAGTATGAAAAATTGATTACTTTAGAAAATTTTTGTGGATGAAAATTGGATAGTGTGAGGTTTACGCAGTAAAAAAAAACTCAACGGAATTTAATCATGCAACTTAATTTGCGCTATATGTAAATAAGGAATTCATGAAATTTGTGAAGTGAATGCAATAAATGAGCATAAAAATATTTGTTTTGTTAAAAATTACCTTTTATGTAAAGATTAGCGTCAATGCGCAAATTGAAATATATACGCTTCTATTATTTTTCAATACGTACATTTTACTCCGCTTTTATACCATAACTAAAAGAAAATTTTTGAGCAATCAAACGATTAATGTACGCAGTATATCAAACAGCTAGGCTCTCAGTCCTTTTCAAGAAGACTGAAACCTAGAGATCTTTCTCATTGTACTGGAAGAAAAAAGTTTATTAACTTAATCTGAGACAGTTCCCTGAAAGGTATTTTAACGATCATTCTTTAATTAACTTCTGATTTAGTGATAGAGATAAAGATACCCTTGTGTCAGAAAAATTTCAGCCAAACTTTTTTTTTTTTTTTGAGCCTATTTTTTCCACAAGTATCTCATTTTCAAAATTTTTTAAGAGGTGATTTAAGCTCAACACAAAATAACCACTGGTGTTAATTTTTGTGTGAATTTGTTTTGCATTCATTTTTTTAGCGATCATTTTAGTTCGTAGCAATATGTGTAATTCTATATTTTTCAGTTATGTTTTCGTTCTTGTTATAAACTATGGAGCAGCATTAAACTAAAAAAATCTGTCAAAGTTTATTGTCTATGTGTGTGTGTGTGCGAGCGTTTTTTTTTTTTTTTTTTTCTCTCTCTCTCTCTCTTTGTTTATTACTTACTGGCCAAGGGGTTACTTATTACTTAGTACCCAAAGGGTTCGCAGGGGGGTGGTTGGGAACCGCTGCGTTAGAGCTTAACCAAATTTTGCACAGTGGTCCTTTGATGTTCAAGACTTCATGAACAAAGGTTTTCGCCACAAAAATCTGTGAAGCGGAATTTTAACGCCTATCTACAACAACAACTCAATTCTTCAAAAAATTTAAAGAGGTTTAAATTTAAAACTACTCTTTTCTACTCATTGACAAGAAAGTTTACGCTATTTTAAAACTTTTATTTAAGCCTGACTTAAAATATGTCACTTGTGACAGTTTTTATGCTCGAGATGGACCATGTAGTTCTATTCCTATTTAGGTTATAAGTAGATTTTTTTTTATTATTATAGAAGTTAATATTTCAATTTTTGAGTGTAATATCTCTCCAATTATCTTTTTTTTTGCTTATCTAGCCGCTAGATGTCATCATGAGGAACAATCAAATTTTCGGCTGAAACTCTGTGAACCATTCGTCAATTGCAACAATGAAAAATTGTTGGCATATTGTTGATTCAGCTGCTTACACTGTTCATTCGTTCGATTGTTAAGTTTATAAGCATATTAAAACGATTTTAGCTGTGCCACCCACGGTATGGTCGGTAGAGTATGCGTCTCTCGCGCAACAGGCCCCGGGTTCGCATCCCGACAACAGATATCTCACGTCCAATGGCAAATGTTTGTAAGTGCTTTCTCGCCGTCATCTCGGAGGTGGTATTTTTATGCTATTATAAAATCATAGATTTTTTTTTCGTCAAGATTTGAAGGAAGATCCTGAGAACCCAGTGGCTTAGCGAATGAAGTTTCTCATAATTCACGAGAGTAATTTCTACAACGGCGAGTATAATGTCAAACTGAAGTCTAATCTTACCAAACTATAAACACAAATAGTATTGAAAAGAAAGAAAAAAAAAGCCTTGTCCGGGAAAAATTGAAATGCATCAGTTCTTTGGCTAATTTCTAAAATCCTTTTCATATGCGTACTCGAGCTCTAGAACTGCGAATACGAAAATGTGGTCGCTTGGCAGTATTTCACAGAGACTAATGATTTTTATTATTTTATACTATTTGAAATGAAATTTTAACTTCAGCTAATGGCCTGTTTTATTTACTTCGCTATTTAGTTTAGTTTTAGTAGCGCTTTTGGAGAACATGACATAACATGGAACATGCTATATTGGCGGGAAATTCATCATCCATTAGTTTTCGTTTAGTTATGCTTAACGACAAATAAACTTGAAATAAAACAAGTATTTCATTGTTTACAATTTGGTAGTATTAATATGTTACAAAAGTATTCAATAAAAAATATATAACATATTTTGATTCTAAAGACTATTTGTACAAATTTGATTCACTCTTAAAGGTATGAAATAAAACTACATACTTTCTTGATTAAAACACTCAAAAAGTTCAGTTAATCTTAATTTCGTTAATTTAGGTTAATTTTAAAGCAGTCAATAAAATTTAAATCCCATCAAAACATAAATGTGAAAAAGAAGCCACGTTCGGTCGAAATGAGGTTCGGGGTGGACGGTGATGTCACCGACAAAGAAAGTTCAGATCTAAACGGTTACCAACTTCCATAGCAGTTCCTCATAGATGTTGTATTTTCTCACGTTCTTCAATTCATTTAGAAAACAATTTTTTACTTTCTTTGATAATAGATTTTAAACTTGCGGCAAGTTCTAGTCATCGCTCTTTTCCCCCCCAAACTTGCCAAGTTTTAAATCCAATATCAAAGAAAGTAAGAAATTGTTTTCTAAATGAATTGAAGAACGTGGGAAAATCCAACATCTATGAGGAACTGCTATGGAACTTGGTAACCGTTTAGATATGAACTTTTTTTTGTCGGTGACACCGTCTACCCCGAAACTCATTTCAACCGAACTTGGCTTCTTTTTCACATTTATGTTTTTTTGGGATATCATTACTTTTTGAAAAGCTGAATCAAGGGTTATGTTCTAATTCAGACGATTATAAATGCAAAAGCGTATACAAATAAATGATTTTATTTTCTTTCCCTGCTTTTACGGTGCACTGGTGTGCGGTTTCTCTTTATTAGAAGTTTTGAAGATATTTCGATAGCTGGGGACTTGGCGTGATCGCCAATTTTAGGCAGTAGTCGTCTGTTGTTCCCATTTATCAGCAAGGCCAAAGTACATTAGCTCTTGGTCTTTGACGTCCTCAAATTTGTCGACAATTAGGAAAATTGCTGACTCATCTCAAAATCTGTCTGGAGTTTATTGTTCGGGGGGATAATCATAACGTAGATCGTAAAATATGCAGAATTGGCGAAAATATTTCTCAGTTGTTAAAATTATTGCTGCCATTTTTGATCCTCCAGTAAAATTTTGCATTTAATTGAGATCTAAAGTTTTTATAAATTTTAAAGCTGGTTATTTTTGATTTTAAATGCTTAGCTCTAGAATTTGTAATCTTTATATATTAATAGGCAAGCCGTTTTCTTTCGGTACCGATTCCTCCTCTGTTTCTGAACCGATTTCCTTGATTCTTTTTTTGTTCGGTAGCTATTGCCGAGTTTTAGTGTCATCGATAAAAATTTTTGAAATCGGAGACTAATTAAAGGAGATATTAATAAAAAACGCATTTTCGTCCTAAATGGCTCTTTCTACGCGAATTGATGGTCCAATTTTTTTTTTAATTTGATATGGTTGGAAAGGTCTTTAAAAAATAC
This sequence comes from Uloborus diversus, assembly GCF_026930045.1. Classification (NCBI taxonomy): domain Eukaryota; kingdom Metazoa; phylum Arthropoda; class Arachnida; order Araneae; family Uloboridae; genus Uloborus; species Uloborus diversus. Next base: position 110,048,929 of record NC_072737.1, on the reverse strand, counting down.
TCCAAACGAAAAAATTGTTAGGGCGCCAAAGGTCCAATAACCTAAATCCACTAGAAAAAAAAAGTTATAAGCGTTTTTTAGTTAGCGAAACTCAAAAATTTTAATTTTATCACTTTTCCATTGTTGAAATTCATTGTTGGAAGCGTGAAACATTTTTAACTGTTTTTTTAAACAGCTCTTTCTACATGAAAAATGCATTTTAGCGCTTCGAGCTTGGTATGGTTGGAAAGCTCGTGCAAAATACTATAAAACACGTTCTACCCGGTAAACCGTTCGAAAATGCCAATCTGCTAAAATGGCTAGAAAACGCGCTGGAAGCAATTGAAAGTTAGTGAAAATTCATTTTTATTTGCTTTTTCACGCGACATAGTTAGCGTGAAGAAATTGCTGGATAATATTGTGGTGTTGCCAATTCTCGCTTGAGCATAAAGAAATGAAATACTTGCACTTGTTTTTATTATTGAGGCTTTTCGGGTAACTACGGGCATTTAAAATATTTTCATTTTGATTATGTTTTCGCGATTTTAATATTTAAATAAATCATTTTACGGAGTGAGAGACGGCTTTCAGTTCCAGCTCCCAATAATACCTGCATTTGCTATCACCACAAATAGATCTCAAGGTGAAACTTTTGATAAAATTGGCGCATTATTACGACGTCCAGTGCTTTCGCGTGGACAATGGGGTTGTTTCCTTCAGTCAAAAGTAGTACTTTTTGTCACTTAAATTGATAGAATAAGCAAAAAAAAATTAATTTGAATTTTGACATCTTGAATTCAAATTATGTTTTTCGCAATCACGAGTGTGTGTATGTAGGCGTGTGTGTTTGTGTGTGCGGGGTATGTGTGTGTGTAGGTATGCGTGTTTGTGTCTGTGTGCTGGCATAAGTGTGTGGGTGGTTGTGTGTATGAATTTGTGTGTGAGGGGGGGTATGTGTATGTGTGTGTAGGCAGATGTGTTTGTGTCTGTTACAGGCATGAATGTATGAGTAGTTGTGTGTATGTTTTTGTGTGTGTGTATGTATAGGTGTCTGTATGTATGCGTGTGTGTATGTGTATGTAGGTGTGTGTGTGTGTAGTTGTGTATGTATGCGCGTGTGTGCAGGACATGGATGCAACCTGGAGACGGCTTTCGCTATAGGAGCAGCATCGTAAGGAGCCGGTGGACGGTGATGGTGCGGAGGGTGACGGTGGGAAAATAATATGATAGCACGCCAAAAAGTCAAATAAAAGCAATAAGCAATCGTGATTGCTCAAAAAAATAACAAGGATCCATAAAATACTTTCATTTTCCCAACAGTTATTTTTTATTTAATTTTTTTTTAATATCAGATTTTTCAAACAAGGCGTGGTCTTGATGACGTCACAAATGATGCTCTTTGGCGCATCTTTCTACCACGTTTCCACGTTATGATAATCAAGAAGCGAATTAAAATTGCGCTCTAAGCTTGCTATCAACCATATTGTTGCCAAACACGTGAGTAAAGATACGTATAAAATATTTTGCTATGTGAATGGCAACATACCGATTTAAGTAATTTTTAAAAAAATATTAAACTTAAAAAATGGTAAGATCCTATGTTTTTAAGCATGCTCTTTCAGAAAAAAAAAAATACTTTTAAAATTTTAGAAACGACCCCATTACATGTTGCCGTGAGTAGAGTTCGTTCATTTGACTGTTGGAAATTTTAATTTAACGGCAAGATCATGCCTACTTACAAAGAATATTGTTTGTACAGAAGTTTTACGTATTAAGGGAGTTTTGCAGCATCATTTCATTCAGAACGACTTCTGTAATGGGGTTGTTTCCTTCAGTCAAAAGTGGTACTTTTTGTCACTGAAATTGATAGAATAAGCAAAAAATAAATAAATAAATAATTAAATAAGTAAAATAAAGTAATAAAAATGACATGGTCTTTGGCGCATCTTTCTATCGCGTTTCCACGTTATGATAATCAAGAAGCGAATTAAAATTGTGCTCTACGTTTGCTATCAACCATATCGTTGCCAAAACACGTGAGTAAAGATGCGAATTAAATATTTTGCTCTGTGAATGGCAACACTGAATGGCATTTCATCATTTGTGATGTCATCGGCAAAAGCACAAGTAATGAAAGCGCACTGATTTAAGTAATTTTTTTTTAAATATTAAACTTAAACAATTTTTTTTTTTAAATGGTTATCCTATGTTTTTAATCATGCTCTTTTAGAAAAAAAAATACTTTTAAAATTTTGGAAACGACTCCATTGTGAAATTGGCGAACTTTATCCATTTTGGCATCAATGCAAGGGCGAGAAATATTTTTCTTTTGCATTCTTAAAAAAGGAGTACAGAAATGTCTATTTGCAAGGAACTGACTACGAATCAAGTCCCTCTTTAGGGTGGGGTTCGTTAAATTTTAACCGTTCGTGACAAGGCGGAGGAAATAAATGACAAGAGGAACATACAATGGGGAGAATGGGACATCAAGATTTTTTTGAAGAACGTCTATGAAAAACAGTGTGATCTGTGGGAAAGGGAAGAGGGTTTATGGTGAAGTGTGAAACTTTTCGACAAAGGGGAGAGAGATCAAAAGTTTTGAAAAGTGCATTTGTCAGTTTTTCCCCTAAACCGTAAACAAATCACAAACACGATTTTTTTAAAAATTACACTATTATTGCGTTGTCCAGTGTTTTTGAATGGACAATTTTTAATGTAGCAAGTAGGATTTGTTTATTTGACTGTTAGGAACTTAATAATTCTAACGGCGGAGGTCAAGGCAACTTACTCAATAATATTAAACTCATTAAAAGAAGCATTGTTCATGCAGAAGTTTTACGTATAATCTGAGTTCTGCAGATCATTTCATTCGGGAAGATTTCGATAATTGTTAAATTGGCAGGCGCTCTTCATCTATTGGCGTCAAATTTTTGGCATAAATTGCAGCTCGAGAAATGTTTTTACTTTGCATTCGAAAACAAAGAATAGGGAAATTTATATTTACATACGGTTGCTACAAAATAGGGGTTGTCCACGAATAAAGTCCCGCTTTAAGGTGGGGTTCGCGAAATAGTAACAGTTTGTGACAAGGGAGAAGAAAGATATGACAAGATGGGCATACAATGGGGAAAATGTGACAATAAGCTTTTTTTTAATAGGAACGTTTATGGAAAACAGCTTGACATGTGACTAAGGGAAGAGGGAGTATGGTGAAGTACAAAATTTGTGACAAAAAGGGGAGAGGGTCGAAAGTGTGGAAAGGTGTGACATCAGTTATGCACCGCCCTTAACCATAATCAAATCTCAAAGACGACCTTTTTTTTAAATTGTACTTTGTTTGCGAAGTCCAGTGTTTTCGAATGGACAGTTATATGTTGCCACGAGTAGAGTTCGTTCATTTCATACTTGGAAATTTATATTTCTAATGACGATATCAAAGCAAATTACTGAATAATAGTAGAAGTTTTATAAGTAATGTTGTTCATGCAGAAGTTTTACATAAATAAACTGAGTTTTGTGCTGCTTCATTCCTTTCTAAAATTGGATGATTGGCGATTATTATCCATTGGCGTGAAATTTTTTGTTTCCAATGCCAGCGCGAAAAATGTTTTTCCTTTTCATACGTAAACAGAGTAGGGAAATGTCTATTTGTATAGGGTAAGCACAAAACAACATGATATGCAAAATAAAATTATTCAAGCCAGGAATTTGACGACCACACCAATTTCTTGATGGGGATGTTTCCTTCAGTTAAAAGTACTACTTTTAGTCAATGAAATTGATAGAATAAGCAAAAGAAATAACGTGGAGCCAGAAAAAACTTTTATTTACCCGACAGTTAGTTTTTATTATTATTTTTTTAAATGTTTGATTTTGGAAATAAAGCGTGGTCTTTATGACGTTACAAGTGACGTACTCTGGCGCGCTACTCCATAGCCGAGCAAAATTTTTACGCTTTGCTGTCAACCATGTTTCCAGGTTATGATAATTTGCGTTATGCGCTAATGACAACAGTGAATGGCATTTCATCGCTTTTGATGCCATGTGCAGAGGCGTAAAAAATGAATCTCAATCTGCGCATCGATTAAAATAATAGTTAAGAAATATTAAATATTTTCAAATTATTTAAAAAATGGTTAAAACCTTTGTTTTTAAGCATGCTCTTTCAGAAAAAATACTTTTAAAATTTCGGAAACGACCCCATTACCGAAATATCCCCTTTCATCCATTTATTTTGAGATTAACAGACAAAAAGCAAAATTGAAATAAATTATTACTGTTTGTTATTTTGTGTACATATAAAAATTGTATGCTTCCAGATATGCAGTAAACATGAGTAAGAGTAGAAATAAAAATGTTAGAATTAGTTAAATTCATACAAGTTTTCTCAAATATTCATTTATGAATATGGTCGAATTTCGACCACTGGGCGAACACAAGTTTTAATTATTTGATGGATCATTTTTCATTTTAGCGGAATTTAAAGTTTCGTTTAAAGCCCTATTATTTTAGTTAGAAATTTAATTGTTAATTTAAAACATCAACAACCTTGTTTTGGCAACGTTTGACGAGCCCATTTGTTTTGATTTATTTGGCGAAATATTTTGCAATCGCGCGGTAAAGTGATTACGCCGTGATGCTCATAAAAAAAATTGCTTAATTTTTTGCTATTTTAATGTAGGTTTTTTTTTTTTTTTAGATTTTTTCCTTTACATATGCATGAAAATCTAGCTTTATGCCAAATTTCAAGTATGTGAGACACTTGGAAGTTAGTAAACATTTTGATGAGTGAGTGAGTCATTATAAAAAGTGACACTTTTCATATCTTAATAATTCCATACCTATAAGAGGTACATTCCTAAAATTTAGGATTATAGGTCTGCTATGCACAGCTCTATTAAACATAAGAAATTTCAAGCACGTACATTTAATAGTTTCTGAGAAATGAGGGGGTCAAAAGTAGCTTGAAATGGTTCGTGTAAGATATACACTGGCAGATGTGTCACCTGATTTCCGAACTTGACTGACACACTGCCGTTTATCTAAATTAAAAGAGTTGAGAGAAGAAATATTGGCGATATAGTAAACGCTATTCGTTCAAAGTTGTGTACCCCGCCTATTTCTTCTCTCAAAATTTTATTTCAATTTTATTGGTTGCTTTAGAATCAACGAGGTGTTCTCGTTTGGGGAGGCATCATGCTTGGTAGTCGTACAGATCTTTACATCTTCGACGCAGGTTCAGTCAACGGGACCCGTTATTGTAACGAGATTCTTCTTCCATATGTGCGTCTTTTTAGAGGCGCTATGGGTCCGCAGTTCCTTTTCATGGACGACAATGCACCATGTCATCGCACAGTAGATGTCGAACAGCTCTTAGAGAGTGAGGATATTGAACGTATGGATTGGCCGGCACGATCTCCGGATCTCAATCCCATCGAGCATGTATGGGATTTTCTAGCAGACGCTTGGCAGCTCGTACCTTACCATCAGTAAGAATTCGGGAGCTTCGATTGGCTCTGCAAGACGAATGGGCAGCAATGCCTCAACAACTCATTGACACCCTCATTCTCAGCATGGGCAGACGCTGTGAAACCTGCCTAGCAGTCGGGGGAGATCATATCCCCTACTAAAGACCGGATGTTTCTTGCTGGACACCCATCACAGGGATGTTTCGGCCTTCAGTCGCATTGCGTTCCATGTTACTTTTTCAATAAAGCTTCTTTTTATCCCTCTGATTTTTCTTTTAGTAAGTGTTGCTTACATCAGTGCTTCTCAACCTTTTTTACTTTGCGGCACACTTAAGAAATTTCTAGATCAACGGGGCACACTGAACCTAACTTCGTAATGGTAATATAAAAATGTTTTTATCATTCACTGGTAGAAAGACGGGGGGGGGGGGCTTTGTTAATATAAATAAAACAATTATAACTAACGTAGTGTATTTTAATTTATTCAGAAAGTAGAAATACTTCAAATGTATTGAGGTTGATAATGAACAACAAAACTACCTATATCAGACTTTAAAGAAAATTATGCTTCATATGTTTCAAAGCATTTCCATCAAGCATATCCTTAAAGTGTGCACACTGCAATTAAACGATTTATCAAATAATGTTTCAAAAACGAAGCAAGCACCTATAACTTCTGTTTGACACTAATAAGACACTTCAGCCTACCTTGAGGAGCAAAGACGTTTGATGTTCGGCTCTATCCTGGAAAGAGCTACATGAAGTTCTGGTTCCAGGCTTAGAGATGATTTCTTGCTGTTTTTTTTATAAGTGTGAGGGCTGAGAAGCTGAGTTCGCAAAAATATGTAGTTGAAAATGGTAGCAGCACATCAATAGCAAGAAAAGAGATGGTGACATACTCATTTATAACCAGCAACCAAAATTCGTTCAGAGCGGCACTTCGCTCGACATTAGTTTAAGAGTACGGTCGCTCTTAAGGTCCATAAATTCTTCTCGCGGCTTCAGAGATAAGTTTTTAACTGATGCATCGGCAGATAAAGAGAATGGATCGCGAATCCAGTCATACCGTTCTATGTCAGTATTCTTGAAATAGTGCTTAAACTTGTTCTGAAGTATGACTAAATGCTCCGCTACCACATTCAGTAGCTTTTCTGCCATGCAATTTCCTTCACATACCACGTTGACGGTCTGTTTGAACATGTCCAATGAGCCACGATCTACTTCTTCTCTCCACAGCTGAATTTTTGATTTGAACCCGTTTAGCTCGTTCATACATGTAACCCAAATTCTCTCCTTGTCTTTACACGACTTCAGCTCATCTGGTAAGTTCTTTGCCATGAGAGCTTCACGATGGAGTTAACAGTTTATGGTTTTAATTTCCAGTTTGTTAAGTCTCAGAATCGAACTTTGAGAAACTACGATAAAATGAAATTAGTATCGGAACTGGAAAAGAGGAAAACAAAAGCTAAAGCTTGGGCTAAAATTCTGGGCGGGGAGGGCACGATCTTTGACTGGAGGAGGCGGCGATATTCCCGTTTGTGAAAAATTTAGAAAAAATTCTGCATAATTAGTGGATTTCGTGGAAATTAGAATCCGTTTTCGCAAACTGAAAATAATAGGATCGTGAAAAGTTTAAAAGAGGTGGGGCAGAAAATCCCGCCTCCTTGATTCTTGGGTATGTCTTATTGCACATGACCGACAGGGTGAATTGAGAAGTTACAGAACGATACAAACGCTATTCGGTCGTAAGGTTAAAATGAAATACATCAAGGCTCTTTCTTTTTATACAACTACGAAAATACTGCGGCACACCGGGTTCCTTGTCACGGCGCACCAGTGTGCCGCGGCACACCGGTTGCGACGCCCTGGCTTACATTACACATGTCCTTACGTATTGGGGATCTTACGGTATTAAATGTGCTGATTTGGAAAGCTTTTGTACAAAGTTATATTGAAAAAAACGTCTCGTCCTTAATTTTTGCACACCAGTGTATGTGTGTGTAGGGGTGTGTATGCATGCATGTGTGTGTGTAGTATGGACGCAACCTGGAGATGGTTTTCACTAGATAGGAGCAGCATCGTGAGGGTGAGGCCGGTCGACGGTGGTGCTGCAGAGGGTGCTGGTGGGAAAATAAAATGATAGCACATCAAAACAGTCAAATGAAAGCAATGAGCAATCGTGATTACTCAAAAAACATTACTTATACTATATTTTATTGTAGGGTAGACCGGGGCACGTTTACGCGGATTTTTTTTAATGAATTTTCTAATTTTTATGTTTTAACTTAAGAAATTTTTGACCTTTCAGTTTTATGAAGCAGTTAATGGAGTCAAAATTGGTATATTCAGTTGTTGCTCGGCTTGTGTTTTTAACCGTTAAAAAATATGTTTTTGAGTCAAAGTCGGTTGCTTAAAAATGCCCCAGACACGATGCACGTTTACGCATATTTACTTTGACCACTAACGTCATTATGTTAGTGTTTTAAACATAATATTTTACCATCACTAAAGTAAAGCAAATTTATTACAGACTGAATAGTACATAAAGTTAAAACTGAAGGGGTATGAAGATAGCACTATATGATTGTACTCTATAAGATACGAATGTGTAACTTATTTAAAAATTTAATGACAGTTTTTAAAACTAAATAACCGAAAAATACTAAAAATGTTCAAGGCAGTTTGGAACGAAAAAAGTATCAGAGGCACGTTTAAGTAAGATACAGCAAGAACGATCGTAAAGGTGCTCCGACGTTCAACGCGGAAACTTGCCCCGTCGCCAACTTTGGATTTACTATTTTTAACGTGCAAAAAAATTTAATAACATTTCAGTTTATGCAAATACAATTCTCAAAAAAGGAAAAAAATTCTGCTATTTTTAACCGACTTCAAAAAGGAGGCGGTTATTAGTTCATACCGTATGTATGTTTTTTTATTATTATTATTATTATTATTATTTTGTCCACTCACAGCGTCTTACTTAGTGAACCGATTTTGATGATTCTTTTTTTAATGGATAGGGAATGGCTCAACTTAGGTCCCATTACTTTGTTTGACCATATTTGTTCTTTAGAAAAAAAAGGTATGGTCAAAAAACAGTAAATTTCCTGCAATTTTCCTATTAAATGATTAAACACTAGCTTTTACCCGCGACTTCGATCACGTTGATGTAGTTTTTTTTTTTTTTTTTTTTTCAATAGATTCAAGTTAATGGTCAACACAGGGAGAGGTCAAATAGTTACCAAAAAATGGTTTCTCCCCAGTTTCGCCTACATTTAAATGGCCTACCCCCTTTAATATATCAAAAGATATGATGAAAACTGAAAATCAACGGAGGGTGGAGGGGTAAATGAAATGTCGGCGAAACTGAGAAGGCAACCAAAAAATCACTCCAACATAAATCAGGAAAACGTTCAGGAATTGTAAAGAAGTTAGTTTGGGTAATTCTCAAAAACTCCAATTCGAGTGAGGTCAACAATTCTTAAATAAAGTCAACCATTTCCCTAATAATCCCCATGCCCGTCAAATGGTGTTCTACACCTGCTATCTAAGTTATTGTATAGCTTCTTACCGGGAGAAATACTTCACTTGTTTAAAACGATTTACCCTTTTTTTTTTTTTTTTTTTTTTGAACATATTCTAAAATTGTCTCTCTATATTGCTATTGAGAAGTACAAACTTTTAAACTAGTATGTTGTGGCCATCACGAAACTTCCATATCTTTTTTTTTTCTGATCTCTCCCCATGCTTGACAAGGAAGCAATGTTCCCAACAAAAACAAAATTACATATGCAAAAACTTGACGACCATCCCAATGTCTGAATTATTGCAAAAGCAAAGCAAAGAGCGAAAATTGAAAGTTATTTTAAAAGCCTTGCTTGAATTCATTACAAATATTTTATTTGTTAACAAACATAAAATGGCAACAGTTAAAAATTTTAAATCATTGAGATAATATTTCCGATCATTTCCATTCAATTAAAATCACGAGAAATACGCAGACGACAATCTATTGCGATTTATCTTTCTTATTGTAGCATTAATAAAGCTATTTTTATTCGCAAAAAAAAAAAAAAAAAATCAACATCTCTTGGAGCGATTGGCGTCAAAATTGAACCAAAGCCTGTTTACATATGGATTCACATATTTTCCAAGTTTCAACCAGAACGTAGCATTACTTCGTGACATAGAGAACTCACAATGGAAAAAAAGAACGGGCGATTGCACTACCCCCCCTTTTTAGCTGTTGACACCAAAATAAAATCAGCTCTTATACCCACTAAGGGCTACTTGCCGATAAATTTTTCTTTCATTCCGTTCATTATTTCTTGAGATACAGCAGTCACAATTGACGACAATAAACGTTCTATAGCTCAACCCCCGTTTGAGTTATTGACACCAAAATTGAATCAGCACCTGTTTCTGTTAAGGGCAACATATGGATCAAATTTTGTTTGATTCCGCCAGTTACTTCCTGAGGAATGGCAAGCACGCGTAACTCAAAAAACGTCCCATTGCACCACCCCCCTTGGAGGAATTCGCGCCAAAAACCAATGGGCACAAGTTCACATAGGGGCACATATGTGTACCAAATTTCGTTCGATGTCATGCGGTAGTTTTTGCAGTAGAGCGACCACAAAAAACTGGTCACAGACAGACGTGACACACACACATACACACACAGACAGACAGACATTTTCCAAAAATAGTCGAAATGGACTCAGCACACCTTAAACGTTCGAATCCATCAAAATTCGAAATTTTGCACGAATCCAATACTTTCTTCTATATCTTAGATATAGAAGAAAGTAAAAATATAGCAGCCCTTAATCCCTTACTGCGATTTAAAATGTTACGAAATTAGAGGTAATCGTTTTGGGATACCTTGGATACGTCTCCCCCTCCCTACTTTGTAAAACTGTGTGTTACTAATTTTATCGAAGAGATAGTGTCGCCAAATACTGAGATACTTCTGGTGACCATGAAATGATGCTATTCGAAATGTTTCCAAAATAAGTAGTAAAGTTTGGCAATTGTGTTTGAAATTGTGCGCAAACTTGCGCTGTTTATGGATTTGATTAATTTAGTTGGCGGATCATTTTGCATGTTAACAAATGATATAAAAAAAGAAATATTAAAGAAATGTAGATATTTTGGTTATACATGGGGAAAACCGAGAAACAGTATTCGCGTAGTTTTTAGCTTCAAAAACAGCGACACTTGAAAAAATTGCCACATGCCATAGCTATTGAAATGATTCCGCAAAAAAAGTTTGGTGAGATTCCTGCTGGTCAACCAAGCATTTTTAAATTTATTTGTGTTGACTGGTGCAAGACAACAGAAGTCAACACAAATAAATTAAAAAAAAAAAACATTAATTGCCTCAAAGTTGCTTAGAACTGGAAAACAAATCAGTCAAATCCATGTATTATTTGCTTATCTTGTGCAAAAAATCTTACTTTAAAATTTTAACTTGAGAAAAGCCTTGAACAGTCAGACGAAAAGCAAAAATAGTCAACAATTCGCAACTCCAATAAACTATAGGGGGAGCTGCAGCCACTGTCGAATGGCGGATAAAAAAGGTAAAACAAACGCATGCCGTAACTTATAACTTGCTTTGACGCTTAGTGAATGACAGTAATTTTTCATCGTGTTTGTGGGAAGCTTTCTTTTCTATTCTTCTGAAATTAGATTACACCACAAAATGTCTGAAGTTTGTAATTTACCCCGAAGAAAACACGTGGAATGGAATGTTTTACCTTTTTCTTTATCATTGTTTATCACCGCAAAGTAGCGTATTCAAGCTCTGGAGTTGCGAATACAACAATTGTCGTTATCGACAGGGAGTTGAGATGATACCCTAAATACCATTTTGTGTTAAGGAAAGCCTTCGAACATGGAACTAAAAAGCTCATAACTCGTTTTTTATTCTACTTCGAAATTTGGAACAGGTACCATCTTCAGCAGAAAAATCAGAGCTTTCGATGGACATATAATGTTAACACGTGCAAGTATTTTTTTTAACCTCATATTAGAGAATTTATACGAAAATTGGGTTTTATCGCCCCCCTAGGGAGGTTTTGCCTCCCATAACGGGGGAAAACTATCCTATGTGTTATTCTGATGCATAAACTATATTATTGTAAAGTTTCATCAAAATCCATTTAGTAGTTTTTGCGTGAAAGAGTAACAAACATCCACATACATCCATACAGACAAACTTCCGCATATATAATAGTAGTAAGAAGATGAGGATACAATTCCTAAGAAAGCAATAAATGTCATACTTGCTCCAGATAAACCTTGATTCAAAATTTTCATCATGATTACTTTTAATATTGCTGTTGTAAGGCAACGAATTTTCGTAATAATGGGTTTTATATTTTATCGTTTAGTGGGGAAATTACATGACATTAAGTTTTTTAGGAATAAATTACAGCCGAAGTTGCTCCCTGATAATGTAGCTATCTATGGTGAAAGAATGGTTAAAATCTGTCCTGTAGTTTTGAAGATTACCCCGGATATACATACAGGGTCCATTATGAAAGTAATGAGCATAATGTTATTGTGACGCCACGACAGATGGCAGCACGGTAAAACCGGCTGGGAAATGTGGTGCGGAATATGCCCTTTCAATGCATCCAGTCGTCAGTTGCTTTCGAGCAGTGTGAGCGGAGATAAGTGCCTCCGCTTGAAGTATGTTTTTAACTTTTGTAACATAACGCAATGGAGCGTTCGCTTGAACAATGATACGCCATAAAGTTTTGCGTGAGGTTTGGAAAAAATGCAACCGAAACATTCCAGATGCTGTAAGAAGGACGATTGCATTTCAAGATCACAGTCTGGGAAGTGGCACAAGGCATTCAAAGAGAGCCAGGAGGAGGTCGCCGACGAACCCCGTTATGGATGTCCCCCCCCCCCGGTGATCCCTTACCACCTTACAGTCCTTACTTAGCTTTATGTGACTTCTTTTTGTTTCCGCGACTCAAGAGAGAGAGGAGAAAGGAAAACATTTGGAAACCTTGGGAAACATCCAACACCATGTTACAACGTTCCTGAGAGGCATTCCCTTGAAAGAGTTTCAGGGTGCCTTTCAGGCGTAGCAAACACGTCTCCGCAAGTGTATTGATGCAGGAGGAATGTATTTTGAAGAATATTGAACATTTGTACAAATTACGATCAATAAATATATTTTGCCAGTAAATGCTCATTACTTTCATAATGGACCCTGTACATATATACAGAAGTAGCCATTTATGTATAAATATTACTTTATTGTATGCAGTCAAAGCAACAATATCAAAAGATTCCGATTTTCGGATTTCAGTAATAATATTTTTTTATATTAAATAGTGTGTAATTTAATAGGCGCACACAAGGACGCTGAAAAGTACTGTTGAAAGAGTTATGTCGATGTTGGCATACCTGTATATCACACATCATTTAATGGAGATTTTAAATATGTTTAACAAATAAAACAAAATCCTCATTTTGATGTATATAAGTTTATTATTTAAACATACACGTAAAATACTAAAATAGTTTACAGACAATGGAAACCTTTCGGTGGATATATACTATTTTCTTTCCTATACTTTCCAGTCATTGTTTTCGGCAAAGGAACAATTGCAGGACAAGGAACTTGACCTGGTATTTCGCACATACAGTGCCTTTTACGGCCGCTTCCAAATTCAGCTATTTTTCCCTGAGCATCCAACGTGTCTTTCTGTTCTTCTGCCTTAGCCCTAAGAAGAATTTAATAAAGACATGATCAACAAAGGAGCACAAACAAAGAGATCCTTCAAATATTTTCAGTTTATCAAAATTAAAGAACATGTGAAAGTAATTCAAATTACTAATTTTGTTAAAATGTGATCATTATGCACAATAGAAAGTCCATTTGAATTAGCATAGGAGGGGAAAACTTTTGAATGGCTATTTGATTGTTTATTGCTTTTTTTTTTTGGGGGGGGGGGCTCAAGCACAAAAAAAAAAGACTCACAAAATTATAATAAATAATGTCGACAAATTTTAAAAAACTACCCTGTGAAAAAAAAACCCTTCTAAAGTACAGACTGAAATCAAAAAAAAGGTTCAAAAACCAGTATTACACTCTATAACGATTGAGACGAAAATTGGTGGATAGGAAAACAAGCACAGAATAGTAAATGATTAAATTCTCAGAAAAATTGAACAAATTATGTCAGAGTTACAGTAACAAGTTCAATAAAGTATTGACCCGCCTCTAGCCTGGATACAAGCTGAAGCACGGCGTGGCAAACACCGATAAAACTCCCGGAGGGTGTCCTGCGGTATTTCCGACCAAATTCGCTCCAATTGTTGAACGAGGTTATCAACATTCTTTGCCAGATGCAATTGCCATCCCATCATATCCCAGACATGCTCGATGGGAGAGAGATCTGGCGATCTGGCAGACCACGGAAGATGTTGACAAGCTTGCAGACAGTTCATTGCAATACGTGCCGTATGTAATCTGGCATTGTCCTGCTGAAAACCAGCCGAGGGTACTGCAAAAGAACAGCAGCGAAACAGGTCTTAGGATGGCATCGACGTACCACTGTGCAGTAAATGTATCTCTAATTGCGACCAAAGGGGTCCAGTTATCAAAGGAAATGGCACCCCAGACCATAATGCCTTGTTGAGGGCCAGTGTGGCGTGCAAAAGTGAAACCAGGATCCCCCTTTGCCCTGGGTGTCTCCAAACACGTCATCGATGATCGTCATGACACAGTTGGAAGCTGGATTTGTCGCTAAAGACTATATGTCCCCAGTCGGCACCATTCCAACCTGATCAAGCCATGCACCACTGTAATCTGGCTCGGCAGTGTTTAGGCGTCAGAGGCAGGTGGCGTAACAGTCGGCACGAGCGTAGATTTCGTTGTCCCAACCGTCTGTAAATGGTCATGATGGACACTAGTATTTGAGTTGAATGTCTGATAGTTCATAGGGATGAAGACACGGGCTATCACTCTGTCAGCACGATCTGTAGTGATCCTAGGATCCTAGGTCGACCGTTACCATCCTGACGCTGAACTCTGCCATTTTCCACTCCTTCGAATCGCCGCATCACTTCCACTCAAATGACGAGTGATGCTCGGATTTGACCAACCGGCTTCTTTCAATCCAATGATACGACCTCTTTTAAACTCTGACAGTTGCTCGTAATGAGCACGAACGATGCGGTAAGGCATTTTTAAGTTGTTGAAAGGTAATCTGAATCGCAATCAAACCGAAAGTTTTAACAACTGTTGAAGAACTGCTCTTTATATACATCTGCTAGTTGCGCAGTTTTGATGCGCTGGAGATCAAACTATTCATTCATTGGACACCAAATTTTAATCATTTGCATATCTGGTCAAAACACTCATGCATACAAAATTTCAAAGCAATCGGATGATTGCTTCTTGGTGCGTCGATTTTTTTGCTATTCGCAACTCCAACGAACTATAGGAGACACTGCAACCGGTCTAATGGCGGACAAAAAAGGTAAAACAAACAAATACTGAAACTTATAACTGGATTTGAAGCTTAATGAATGACAGTAATTTTTCGTCATGTTTATGAGAAGCTTTCTTTTTTATTCATCTTACATTACATTACATCACAAACTGTCTGAAGCCAGTAATTTACTCCAAAAAAACACGTGGAACGGAATGTTTTACCTTTTTTATTGGTGTTGTTAATCACCGTAAGGTAGCGTATTCGAGCTCTGGAGTTGCGAATAGAGTGTACTTGAAAAGTTTATAAATCCCAAAATCCACAAATCTATGCTTGCTTAAGTTCAGCCTTGAAATTATATAGTTGACTTGGTTTTAAACAATGAATTTTATATATTTTTTTTCCTTTTTGTGTTTAGGAACTATTAAAAAAAAAGCTTTGACCGCTCACCAATGACAGAGTAAGAATAATAAAGGATAAAAAAAATAATAAAGATAATATTGCATAATGTAGCAAAGCTTTTACAATGTCACAAATGCATATACATACAGTAAGGTTATAACTTAAAAAAATATAATTAAAAAAAAAACATCTGGACTGGCGATGGGCCCTTTTAATTTGAATGCGGGCAAGCTGCGTTCCAAAGATGTTTTCACAATCCGAATTGTGATAGCATCTTAGCACGATAGTAGCGAGATAGCATTTTCTTCACCGGTTAGTCTTCGTTGACGCATGACAAAACTATATTATAAGGTATGAACCAACCTAAGGTCATCTAAAACAATCAACATTGCTCGGTCCTTCAACATCTAAACAGCATTCATCCCAACATACAGTTCACTATGGAGAAAGAGATCAATAATCAGCTACCCTTCCTCGATGTTCTTGTGACAAAAAAGGAAGACCACCAGATTTTACCGAAAACCCCCACACACACAGACAGTTAACTTCAAAAGAACTCAAACCACCACCTGAGACAGAAGAAGGCTGACATCAAAACCCTTACTCACCGAGCAGAAAGAATCTGCTAAGCTCAACTTTTTAAGGAGGAGCTGAAACATCTTGAGCAAGCATTTCTAGCTAATGGATTCACTACATGGGAAATTGGAAAAGTCCTTCATCCCAGGAAATTTCAAAGAAACGAACAGGCGACTACCCCACCCGAACCATTAGGGAAAGTGTGCTACCCTATCTGCACAAAGTTACAGACAGAATTGGAAAACTTCTAGAAAAATACAACATTAAGACCATTTTCAAGTCCACCACTCAACTAAGGAATTGTTATCATATTAACAATAATTATTTCACAGTAAACAGACAAAACATTTTGAAGAACCTTCTGGAATTCACCACGTTCAGATTGGTAAAATTGTAAAAATCCTTTAACCATAAAAACTGACGAATTTTCGTAAAAATTACAAAAATCTGGCAGGTAAGAGTGAATTACATATAGGGCCGGATTTGCCTATAAGATAAATAAGCCATAGCTTCGGGCTACTGACTTTGAAGTGGGTCCGTAACTCGCAAAAAAATTGCATGATTTGTTCCTTAAAAAATGAAAAGTGCTTGAAAAAAACTAATTTTATTTTCAAGTGCTTGAAAACCTTGAATATTTGGAAAACGTGTGGCTACAAACCTGAAATTTAAAAATTTCTAACAAATGGTAGGGGGAGGAATGCCAAAATATGTCAAATTCAGCTCCTTGCTACATCCTGCATCAAAAGTGTAAAAATCATGGTGCTTACGTTTTTAACATATTACTTGAAATAAATTTTTGTGACTCCAGATGTTTCATATCTTGCTATTTATTTAATCCCAAATGCAGTATTTTGGAAATTCTTTTGTAAACCATGGCTGTGGAGTCCATCTCATTTTGGGATAAAAGAGTCAGATTTGGAGTCGAAGGTATTTAGTTCAAAGACTGGGAATTAGTCATTTTCCTTACAATCCGCAATTCTGCCAATGTTTGCGGAGTCAGACTTATTTTGGGATAAAGGATTTAGAGTCGAATATACAAAAGAGTCGGAGTCTGTCCTTTTTCCTCCGTTTATAAATTTTTGCCAAAGCTACGAAGTCAGGGACTCTGAGTTTGACTGATTGTCGAGCATAGGATTCGGAGTCTGAGTCAGGTGCCCAAAATTCTCGGAGTCGGAGTTGGGTTCAAGTTAGGAATCTACATTGACTTTCAGTTTCCCCCTTAGGCACTAATTGTAAAGGACTGTTCAATACTGAACGGAAAATTGTTCAAATCCAAAAAATATCTTATATACATGTTTTCATCTAAAGCTTTTTCCTACAAAGTTTGTTTCAAGCAAATTCTCCTCTAAGTTCGGAATTGCCCTGAATTTCCCCATAGGCGCTAATATTAAGTTTTTTTGAACTGTTCAAAATTGAACGAAAAATAGTTCAAATCAAAAAGTGGGGTGTAGGAATGAGGTGTCCTTGCCGAGATCTTTCGAATAAAAAAAAATTTGTTTAAATCAAACTATTCACTCAAAAGTTATAAGGGGGGAGACAGAGACAGACTGACATTTTTCCCCATCTCATTCTCAATACCCTACTTTCCAATTTTTAATTTTTCGATATTTATTTAATTATTTTTTTATTTTTGACCCTTTTTTTTCCACGATATTTTCAAGATGCATTAAGCCTTCTTTAATGCTTTTTTCTTCTTTCTCTAACTTTTACTGGGAAAGTAGGTTAAAAAGGAACCAGAACGTCAATAGCGGTCAAGTAAGGATAATAAGCAATTTGGATTGCTCAAAAAAAAAAAAAACAGCCTGTAGCAGAAATTAATGAACTTTTTTGATACATAATCAATCAGTAAATAACAATAATTTTGTTCGATTCCAATAAACCATTCCTCACGAATGACTGAAAATTCTTGATCTTGAGTACAGTCAAAATACACTACTGGCCATTAAAATTTCTACACCAAGAAGGTGACATGGTACAGACATGAAATTTAAACAGAAAGAAGATGATGTGATATGCAAATGATAAGCTTTTCAGCTAGCTTTTCCTTTAAACAGCGCAGGCGCTCACAACGACACCTAAAATGTGTTTAAATGAGGAAATTGTACAGCCAATTTCTCACATTTGAATTCATTTTGAACGTTGTTGCGTGGTGGAAAATTGTTGTGATGCCTCGTGTAAGAAGGAAAAATGCGTACCTGCCTTTGATAGAGGTCAAATTGTAGCCTACCGAGATTGCGGTTAATCCTATTGCAGTACTACTGCTCGCCGTCGGTCAAGATCCAATGACAGTTAGCAGAATGTGGATTCGAAGGGTTCAGGATGGTAATACAGATCGCCGTGCTGGTCTCAATGGCCAGTAATCACTAGAAGCCGAGCGGACAGGCATGTTATCCGCATGGCCTAAATGGATCGTACAGCCACGTCATGAGCCTTGAGTCAAGAAATGGGGTCATTTGCGAGACAACAAGTGTCTACACGAACAGTTTCGGCGACGTTTACAGCAGCATGGACTGTCAGCTCGGAGACCATGGCTGCGGCTAATATTGACGCTGCATCACAGACAGGAACGCCTTCGATGGTTTGATCAGCGACAAACATTGGTGTACTAATGATGAGACGTCATTTTTTCTGATGAATCTAGGTTCTGTTTACAACATCATGATGATCGCATTCGTGTTTGGCGTCATCGTAGTGAACACACACTGGCAGCATGCATTCGCCATCGTCATACTGGTCCATCCCCTGGCGTGATGGTATGGGGTGCCATTAGATACATATCTCGGTCACCTCCTGTTCGCATTGACTGCACTATGAACAGTTGGCGTTACATTTCTGATGTGTAACGACCCGTGGCACTACCCTTTATTCGAACCCTGCAAAACTTTGTTTCAGCAGGATAATGAACAACCGCATCTGGCTGGGATTATGCAAACTTTCCTTGATACAGAAAATGTTCAACTGATACCCTGGCCAGCACGTTCTCCAGATCTCTCACCAATGGAAAACGTCTGGTCAATGGTCGCTGAACAACTGGCTCGTCAGCTAACGCCAGCCACTACAGTCGACGAACTGTGGCACTGTTTTGAAGCTGCATGAGTGTCTGTACCTGTACATGCCATCCAATCTCTGTATGACTCAATGCCATGTGTATAAGAGCTGTTATTGCTGAAAGAGGTGGTAGTTCTGAGTACTAATTTCTCGGGATCTATTCACCCAAATTTCTTGAAAGTTTAATCATTTGTTATTTCTAACATAATATACATGTCCAATAAATATCATTTTGTTATCTGCATTTCTTTCTGGAGTAGCAATTTCAATGGCCAGTAGTGTATATTACTTGAAATTAACCTCAGATTCGAATATTTATGTTTCGCCAATCTAGTACAATTCATTCGTAATATATCTACAGCAGATTTTTCGAAATAAGTTAAAAGTAGAGTTCATGGCTCCAGAGCAAATGAATTTCAAAATGTAATCCACCAAAATGAGGCTGCTGTCATGTGCTTGAAATGAAAGCTGAGTATTTGCAGTGATATTCCCCATTTAGGAATGAAGATGTATGAAATGAAATAGTATATAGCACAGGGATTATATCTTGCAATGTGAATGAAAATTCAATTATGGAGACACCAGAATAAAAAAAAATGTCACCAGCTTTTTTTAACGGAAAAGAATGTTGCACATAATTCTCATAGAAGTATAGAATCTATAAAGTAAATTCATAACAATATCCAATTACCATATTACCCTGCATTATTTGGCATGCCACAAAATATTCAAGGGTCACCAGATTTTCACTAACACTTACCTGGTTTTTTCCCGCATGCTGGAAAAATCGAGGTTATGAAAAAAATAACGCTACAAAAAATATGTGTTCAGCTTAAAAAGTAATATAAGGTATTTACATGTCTTATTATTAATAAACAGTTTAATTTTTGTAAAATAACAACTAACAATGTCATTTGTTATTTTAACAAAGAAATATTAAATAACAAATAATTACATAAAAATTAAATTAAAACTAAGCAAACATTTAAGCAGTAAGTTACCGCCCCTTCTGAGCCAGTGTTAAAGAATTTACCACAGCTATTTAATCAATAACAATTAAACTCACCTCTCCAAAAGGAAGTTAAGATAATTTATTTTAAAAAATTATAAATGATTCACAGTAACAATGATTGCTTCTGAATTGATTACTGTATTGGCCTATAATTAAATCTGTTAATAATGAACTACTATAAATACCAAGCACATATTATATGCAATGCACAATTGAAACTGAATGGGGGAAATTTGATTGGGAAAGATTGGGGGAAAACCTCCAATTATCAGGCATGTTGGAAAATTCGAATTTCCCGGCATACTGGTCAACCTCGCTTTTTCAGCATGCCGGATAATGCGGTGTAATACAGTATATGAACAAGCATTGCTAATATATTTCTTTTTGGACATAAACCTCAAACTTAGACTAGGTTTTAAATGCAAAAAATCCAAGTGTTTCTTTACCAAGTGTATTTTCTTCAGCTTTTGTTCAATTTTACTTAAGCAACAGCTGGTTACTGAGAACATAGAGCATACAAGAGTTTTTAGAAATGCAGTGAAGCACCGTTTATACATTTCTCTTTTATACGTTTTTATCAATTATAAGTTTTTAAAATTGGTCCCAGCAAAGTCTAATACACATTAACCTATACCTATTATACGTTTTTTCGTTTGTACGCTTTTTTCATACAGTTCCTACAAAAACGTATAAACGGTGCTTCACTGTATTACCTTCTGAAAAAAGTCTTAAATAATTATGTTCAGGGATTAACTTTAACATGTAAAAGGATGGAGTTTGTTAACTCTCAAAATTCCTGAAAAGGTCCTTGTTTCTATCATTCTAAACCTAGGTTTTACATCTCTAACTGGCATTCATTTTTCCACCCACTGCAATCCTGAAACTACATAAATCATCAGTCGCTCCGTCAAGACTCTACCATTCTGCCAAGTATCTCAGAGGACAGGGGATGGGAGATTTCTTCTCTGGATTATTACTAATTCGCACATATAGTTTTAAATAGTGTTATTTCAGAACTATCAACACCTTTTACTAGTCATTTTATCAAGAAGAACACTATTCCATAATTATAATAGATTCTACTTTTTTAGTTGATACAGGCTACAGCTTTTAGTACAATGAAAATGAGTTGGTAGAAGAAGTTTTTTTTCCAACACATTCTCAACCTGATTTCCACCAATCAGGGCACAAAAGTTCTTCCTTGCAAACCATTTTACTCCAGGTGCTGTGGACGTTTCCGATTCTCGGCACTCTTTGAAGAATTAAAAATTTTTTTCACAGCTCCTGAGGCCATCTCTTTTTATATAAATTAATATTGTAGACACTCTGCCACTCCTTTTGCCTCTCTTTGCAGCACCCTAGGGTGCAATCACTTTGGAAACCTATGTTATATGGCAAAATTATGGTTATAGTGGCAAAAATTATTTTCGAAGTCTTGAAAAAATTGAAGATGGCTCTAGCCAATAGAGCATGATACTACTAATGCAGTGGCATACCTAGCATAGGTGGTAATTTGGGGTCTCATCGAACCACCAAAAATAATTAATTTAGTTTCGTAAACATGAAATTCATGCAATTTTCAGAAACAACAATATTTGTGTAAAAAGAAATTTCAAGTAGGCTAATGCACAAAATACAAATAAAAGTGAGGGGGATGTGGGGTTCCCCCCATAAAATTTTCAAATTTGCAGTCTTAAAAATGCATTTTGACTTCATTTTTTCAAAAACTTGCAATTTCACTTCGAGTTTAACCCCTAGAGGGGCGACACCCGAGGCACCCCCCCTCCCCGCAAATTGTAGCGACGCCACTGACTGACGTAAAAAGAAAACTGCAACAAAATTCTGTAAAGAAACAACAACAACAAAATGGTTTGTATTAAATTTTGGATGATTAAAAACTGTTAAAAAAATTTAAAAAGCAAAATTTCCATTATATTTGCACTACATTTTCTGAAACAGAGTTTTATTTTTTCAGTAAAGTTTCTAAGCAAAATTTGTTTTTCTAAATAGATAGATACTCACTTTACAGGTTGACCCAATACTTTAATAAGTTGATCTAAAATTTCTACGTTAGTCTTTCCAAAAATATCCATGATTACATCATCGCCGTTATCTAATTACAACAGAAAGAAAAAGCTTTGTAAATTAGCCACTGACACTGGGAATGCACTACAATAATCAGTCCAAAAACAAGTTCTTTAACAATGAAGAATTATACTTGCAATAAACTGAAATACAGGTGGTTCCCCGTTAAATAACTTTCAAGGGACCACAAAAATTCATCCATAAGTAAAGTGTGTTGTTAAACCGAATTTCTTGCAATTATTCAAAAGAAAGATATTTTCATCCTTAAGACTATCAATCTGCACTCGTGTCCAAAATTATCCTTACATGCATAAATTCACGAATTTCTCAGAAACTGTGAACTATGAACTTGCGATTTTTTGTGGAATGTTACATAACACTATGATGTATAAATAACAAGGAAAAAAAGTAAGCGCATCGCATATAATATAAAATTGTTGCATGAAACATGAAAAATGGTAGTAAAATGTGGAAAAACAATCTCAGAAAAAAAGGAAGAACGCAGAACACAATTCAGCCTTACGGTTTCAATACGGAATATGATCTCCCCTAACTTGTACAGTACCAGGGGTCTGTCCAGGATTTTTCACAGAGTCCATTTTTTTGTGAAAATCAAATAATTTTATAAAAAATCAAATTATTTCGCAAAAAAAAAAAATTGTTAAAACGAAATTTTAGAATTTAGAGATGGCACAAACTGCATCAATTCAACTTAAATTTAAGTGTTTTCCTCTTCTATGTCGAGAATATCATTCTGGAGTGTTTTTTTATATCGTTCTGGACATTTAGTGAGGGGGGGGGCATCGCTCTCTCAAGTATCAACATTTATCTACCATTCTACATTATGTTAAATTATACTAGAAACATTTCTGTACAGTATTTAAAATATTTGTAACAAAAAAAAAAAATAAATAAAATAAAATTCAGACAAGGGTCAGCATTTTTAACTTTTTGACCCAAGACACTCTTAAAAAGCACAGAATTTCGCTTAAAACTTATAAATTCCGTGATTTTTACAAAAATAAAAAGATATTTTAATTGTTTACCTCTTAACAAAGCAGTGGCGCCGACTCCATGGGGCTTGAGGGGGCCCGAGCCCCCTCAAAAATATTTTTGAGGGGGCAGAGCCCCCCCCAATAAATCAAGAAAATTATAAGTTACATTATGCTTTCTAAACTCATAAATTTATCTTTTATTTTCCTTGTTTGAAGATAGTTTACCTTGTAAAATATATTCAGTAATGAGTTAAAACAAATAATTATTACGGTTGTGTAAGCAGGTTAACTGAAAACGAGTGGTGCGAATGATGATAGTGTTACAGTGCTGCGAGTACTGTAAAAATTTGTCCCAGTGCGCGAACTTACGGGTCAAGTCTGTTGCCGGTGGGCAGCGCTGCGGCGCGCTCACCTAAGTGTTGCTGATCTGGAAAAATATATATGAGAGTTTGATTTGTATATAAAATGGGAGGCGTGATAGTTTTGAATACTTTTGGGAATCGTGTTTAAAAGAAAACTTTCACAAAATGATGATCCTTCCCTTCCTCGGAATCGACGTGTACCAAAGAAGTATGAAAACAATGAAGGCAGCTCACCGCACACTTTCAAAATCCCAAAGGAAAACATTTGACTCGCGCTACTTATGCGAAATAGCTATAACACGATTTTTTCTCCAGTATTCAGAGCTAACGCGAATTCCTCACCGCAACACGAAAATTCTCGGAAGGGAATCGTGGTGTGTTCGTATCAGCTTTGTTATTGGGTACTAAAAAATTTTTTTTTCATGAATGTATCTTTATCCTTTTACCATCGCTGAGAGTAGAAGTTCCCTTTTCATTTTAAATGCGAAAGTAAATGAAATATAATGACACCTAAGAGCGCTGTTTCATCTAAAGTTTGTGAAGATAAAAAGAGAAAGTTTCATGACAATTAAAGAAAAGCTAGAGCTTCTTGAAAAGCTGATGGTCAACTAAAAAATGCGTTGAAGGTAGCACGAGAATTAGGTATGAGTGATTCTTCCGTACATACAATTACAAGTCAAGAAAAGGAAATCCGTAAAAATTCACCGAGTAGTGTCTTGCAAAAATTTATGAAAATGGAAACTGCTCATGTATTGTGTACGAATATCATTAATGGATCGACTGTACAGTACAACTAAAGATGCATTTGCTTTTCTTACTATATACTGTGTCTACCGTATACCGGTTTATTTTTTCTCTTTCCCATTAATCATTGATTTTGTACATCGTAGCAGTATTTTATGTTGAATAAAACGTTTTTTTTTTAAAATACAAGTAAACATTCAGTTCTTTATGTAAGAGACAGTAATGTACACTTAGTTAAGAGATGGTTTTTAACAGTTTGAGGGGGTGTTTACAAGTGTCTAAAATAATTAGGTACGTTTATAAAAAAAAATTACACATACCCTTTTCCACAACGCGAAAATTCGACCTACGCGAGAGGTCTTGGAATGCATCCCTCGCGTAAGACGGGAGTTGACTGTACTACAAGGCAATATACATAGAGGTTTGTAAAATGGTGCAATTTTGCATTATTGGGCGATTTACATCAACTGGACGCACACAGGTCATTGCAGTTGAACAAGAGTGCTTGCTTTTATTAAACAGAGGTGAAAGAGAAGAGAACATTTTGAAAAATCAACTGAGTTTTTCAAAAATGACCTAGACATTGAGAGACTGCGTTTACACTTGAATATGTTAGCCGATGTCACTAATGTAAAAACAACTGGTCTTAAAAAGCATGCGTAAATTAAATTTCCTTTTTACAAAAATACTGTGTGTGCTTGTATTTATTTCTTCCGTTTTTCGAAGCCAAAAAATATGTGTCGGGCTTGTCGAGTTTTCGAGGTTCTAATGTTGATTATATGATTTAAAAAAAACTTTAAAACTCACTATTTTTCATCTCAAATTTAGAAAATTTCCTGCGGCATGCCCCCTTTCCCCCGATATTTCTTAAGTCGGCGTCTTTGGCAGTGCCCTTCAATGCAAGTCAAGCGCCCTACCTTTTCCATGCCTAGCTACGGCACTGCATGACTCCCCATAAAATAGAACAAAAAATGTCTCTTACTAAGACAAGTGACATGATCTAGTTGAACCAGAAAAATTTGTACACCAATTTTTGGATTGTTTTACTTTGAAAACGCCATGCCACTTGTTTTTTAAATTATACACACCAGAAAATATGTAAATTGGCATTTTCAAGGCACAACAATCGACCTTTATTTGGGGGGGGGGAACCTCCATGGGATTACATAACCCCCTAAACCCCCCGTGATGACTGGGCCAGCCCCCCCAATAATTTTTGCAAGTCGGCGCCCCTGTAACAAAGCGAAATAAACATCAAAAATTCGAAAAATCGGAATCCCATAGCGGATGCAAAGAGATCGCAAATCTCAAAGTGAAGGCATCAAAAGTATAAAAACGGTTTGTAAAAGAAATATTTTTGATAAAATTATTTTAAAAATTGCATTTTAGAGTCCTATGATAAACATTTCATTAATATCTGTAGACACAGTTGAAGCAAAAAAAAAAATTAAACCATCTATATTTATCCTCATAAAAGAAAATGGAATTTTGCTTTAAAAACTTGAAATGAGAGTTCTAACAAAAATAAAAAGACTTTGCATTTATTTGCATCCTAATAAAGCGAAGTTAGTTTGAAAAAAGAACAAAATATGATTCTCATATCGGATGTTAAAAGATTGCATTTTTCAAAGGGTAGAAATCTAAAGAACAAAAAAAAAACGGTAATTAAAAGAGTTTATTTAAAGTTAATCATCCTTGTTAGCATCGAAAAATCAAAACCCATATAATTTTCTCCCAAAATAACAGTTAAACATCGCACCGCACCTTAAAAACGCAAATATTAACAAGCTGGTAAAAGGATGAGAATTTTTTCTAATCAAGTCATTATAAAGGTTCAACGCCAGATTCTAAGTGGTGATAATTTTGAAGTTAGTAACCCTATCTGAAGCGATCATATTTTCCCCCCACCCTTACTATACCTTTGCAGGTTTAAGTTCATTTCGCAGATATATATTATTATTGTTTATTAAATCATGAGCTGGGAGAAAAGTGCTTACCAACGCCTTTTCAGAAAAGTTTACAACAGCACCGCTGCTAATTAACTGTGATAAAACAAACAACAAGCATTACATTTATTTGTCAGTAGCAATTAGTTATCGTTTGCAGGAACATCGCTAGAGTGCCTTTTTTTTTTTTGCAAAATTAGACGATTTTGTATAAGCTGATCCCTTTAATTCGACTTCAGAAAGGTTCCAAAAATTATCGGTTTATACACAGAAATATGCGTTATTTTGCTTTCACATTTGCTCTTTCAATAAACAATTTGTGAAAGATCCGATCTTGTTTATCAGAATTTTGTGAAGGGTCCGTTTTGGTTGATCGGGATTTTGTGAAAGGTCCATTTTGGTTGATCGGGATTTTGTGAAAGGTCCGTTTTGGTTCATTGGAATTTTGTGAAGGGTCCGTTAACGGACCCAAATATCCTCTGGCCAGACCCCTGAGTACACACATATCATAACGTGTTTCCATGCTGCAATAACCTTGTTAACCACAGTTTGGGGACTTAAGCTCCACTCTTCAAGTAATGCCATCTTCAGAGCATTTACAGTTCGAGGAGGATGAGGTTTACGTGCAATTGCTCTTCCAAGGTAGTCCCATAAATTCTCTATAGGATTCAGATCAGAAGACTTTGCTGGCCACAGTATTTGCTCAATGCCTTCACTTTCAAGGAAGTCGTCAACGAGTGTTGCTCGATGTGGACAAGCATTATCGTCCATAAATAAAAAGTCAGGTCCATATACATCTCTAAGGCTCCAGGACCACATGCCGATACCTCTCCAGGTTACAGATCCACTGTTAAAAATGTGTAGGGGGTATGTCCATTGATCATTATTCCTCCCATACCATCACACCTGTACAACCAAAATGGTCACATTCCATAATGTCTGAGGAATGATCGTGTTCCTGACTCCCTCCACATGCAAACTCGTTTAGAATCACCTGTAAAACTTAACCTCGATTCATCAGTAAACAGAACATGGAACCATTGGTGTTCACTTCAGTTCTGATGTGCTCTCGATTAATTCTGGCGTTCCCTCTTACGTTGTGCGGACAGTGAAACACATACACTTAGCCTTCTGGCATAAAGGCCTGCGTTATTAAACCTTCTGCATAACTTTGTCGTGATACAGCAGTTCCAGTGGTGGCTACAAGCTCTGAGACTAACTGCCGAGCAGTAGACTTCCTATTACGATAGGCAGTTAGTGCCAAATATCGAGCTTTGGCAGCAGTTGTCATTCGTTTAAGGCATTGGCCAGCCCTTACAATAGTTTCCTCGTTTTGAAACTGTTTCCATAATGTAGAGACTATCTGTCATGAAATGTTCAGACATCTGGTTACTTTCGTGATACGCTGCACTGCTTCTAAACGGCCAATGAGCAAGGCCTGATTAACCTCTAAAGTTAGGGAAAGCTAAGTCTCATTTCAGGGGCCACCACCTTTGTTTTTAGTGTATATTTTTTAAAAATTCTACGCACATTGAAACAAAACTCACTAATGCAATATGTATTATTTTCAAAAACGGCCAAGCAGACTTCCGATTAAAATTTCCTCCCCCCCCCCCTTCTCCCAGCCATATTGAACTTTTGTACATTAGATATTTTTGTTCCCGTTCGCAACAATAAGGGTGGATAGTTGTTTCAGATTCATCACGTCATATAATTTATTAAGTGCGATAAAAGTATATTGCAGAATGTTGGGGCACATTCCACAGATGAAAATAGCTTGCTACCATATTTTATGAACTGTGTCTTTACTTTTTACTAAAATTTTTATTTTAGAGTTTTAATGTTTGAATACCTTTTGAAAATACATTAATAAGCAGAAATTGAAAATTTTAAGTCATTTATGAGCCCCCTGTTAATTTTGAGGGGAAGCTCATGCTTCCCATGCCTTTTGGGTAATCAGGCCCTGCCGAGGAGTTCTCACTTCATAGATTCTTCCAAATGATACTTCAAAGGCATAGCAAACCGACTTGAGCCCGTACTCCCTGAAATCAAACATTATATCCCAGAGATTAACTAAGTTATTTGTTTTGCGCAAAGAGCTTGATTACGCATCGGATGATGTAAGTCTTTGCATATCACACACTCATTTGATAACTTCTGATTAAATAATGATAATTAGGCTAGTTTTTCACACATTTTCTGCAAAAATGGATCACATTGATTGGACATTTCATTGAACATCATTAATTTTGTATATGTAAAGATAATTTTGGACATGAGTGTATATTTGAATACTTGGAATTTTTATAATAAGGTAAAGTGTTTTAAAACTGATATCCAAAAAGCAGATCGAACAGCTGGTATCTTAAAATAAAAAATATTTACCAATTTTCTTAAATAATTTAGAAAGTGAAATGAATAAATACCTTTGTGCCACAAAATGTCCATAAAAAGAAAACTTAATAATAAAAGCACAAATATTGCAAAAAATTGCAGACATGTGTTTCAGGGTTTCAAGAAATCCTTCTTTCAATGCAAATAATAATAATAATAATAATAATAATAATATTATGAATTTAAAATCATCTGAAAGGAGCAAAGACTGGAACAAAAGACAGTTTTAATAGTGGAAATTGGAGATTAACAAAACAACCAAGACAAAATGAAACAGAACTGAAATTTATTACATAATTCCTATCAGAAAAAAAATGTTACTGAAATAAATTTCTTAAAAAATTTGTAAGCAAAAACGTTCACCAGCTCGCAATGTTTAAGCAGTTCCTTGGAATCCCGAAACATGTGTCTGCAACTTCTTGCGATACTTGTACTTTGATTTAGTTGTAGTTTCATGGTTAGTTAAGAATGAGTATTTCTTTCCTCTAAAGAAAGAAAAACTTATTCTCAATTATTTCAGAGAATTGATAATGTTTTAAGTATTTGTTTTACTTAAATATGTCAGCTTTAGGAACTGTTTTTGGGTATCAGCTTCAGGGCACTTTACCTTACATTTATAAGGTTGGTGTGGTAAGATTGGTCTCATTATCAACAAGACTCTTCTCTGTTAAGAATATTGCCTTTAAGTTAAAATTTACACACATATGTTTTTCTTTTGAACTA
Source organism: Uloborus diversus (assembly GCF_026930045.1). Taxonomy (NCBI): domain Eukaryota; kingdom Metazoa; phylum Arthropoda; class Arachnida; order Araneae; family Uloboridae; genus Uloborus; species Uloborus diversus. Next base: position 110,019,737 of record NC_072737.1, on the reverse strand, counting down.
ATTCTTCTACTTTTCACTCAAAATTCAAACCATACAATTCAGTTTCTGAAAGCACCGAGATTGAAACTTAATTCATTGTCAATGTCACTATATGCATGGTTTCTAAGGTTTAAAAATTTTGGCTGTTCATTTTTTACCAAATAAACTGATACTGTTGGGGTTGCCACGTTCTTACTGGAGATAGAAAAAATCATGGAAAAAGTGGCTAAAACCATCCTGGTAAAAAAAACTTTTTGCCAAAGTGGCAAAAACAGTCAGCTTAATGTGGGGAGATATAACTAAATTTCAGCTTAGTTTTACCTCAAAATAACCAGTAAATAATTTTGAAAAAATTAATTATTTATTTATTTATTTATTTTTTTAACTTAGACGAATGCATCTTTGAAACAAGAATATAAATGTTAAGTCAATTACTCTTTTAGTAAAATGCTTTTTTAGTTAATACTATGAATGCAGATCAGAAAGAATTGTAATAACAGTAAAAAATCTAATTGGTTTTGCTTTAAAGGTTTGAACTATTATACAGTACTCAGGGGCATGCACAAAAATTTTGGGGCCTGTCAGATATGACTTTTACCCCTATATATTGTTTACGCCTACGCTCCTACATATATTTTGCCCTTGTTTTAAAAATATTGGGCCCCCTTTTCAGGCTCGGGCCTGGGCCAATAGGTGTCCCTCCTATGCACGCCCCTGACAGTATTCCCAACAGGGCATTAAAGCAGAGGTTTTGGGAGTCAACTCCACAGAACCTTTTGTTTTAGCACATTTGCTGTTAAAACATTAGAAATTGGAAGTGAAACAAACTCCTACTGAATTATAACTTTAATAGTAGAAATTATTTAAAATATTTAAATCTCCTCACATTTTATTGAATTTTCAACAACAGAACACTTTTTTTTCCAACATTGCATAGCAAAAACAAGTTTTGAAGCATCATTACAACCAAATTCAAGTTCTTGTTCAAGAATTATTAAAATCTGTTTTAATTATTAAATTAAAATAATGAAATATTCATTTAATATTCTGATTAAGTCTTGATTGCATGATGTACAAAATTGTATGGTTTTTTTTTTTTTTTTTTTTTTTTTTTTTTTTGTCCAATTTTTTAGTCTTGCCTACTTTTGCCAGGTTTTTTCCTGTTTTTACCACAGTCCGGACAAAAGTAATATTTTATCTGCAAAACTCCTAAAGAAAATCTTACATTGGGAAACTTTTAAATAATTTTGCTGAAGAAAAGCAAAACATATTTGAAGGTTTAAGATCCTCAAAATATCCTATGCACAATCAATAAACAGATTTGTATTTTATTTTAGAGCAAATTATTTTAACATGGTCAATATTATTACAGATCTCATTTTGGTAATCACAAGGGTTCTTATTGATAGTCTTAAAATGTTAATTTGATTTGTTTTTCTAAACCCATAGGTTGAAATTTCAATAATTCTAAGTGCAACAGCCGAAATTTCTTTAGCATGTTTTCTTCAAAGCCCTTTTCGCCCAATGAATTACAGAAATTAAAATTAACCTCTTTACTGTGAGAACTTCTTCGCCAAAAAAGGTCCTTTTATGCGTAAACATTTTGAAGAGAAATGTTCACTTCCCAGCAATGCATTTGGTTCCGGGACCTCCTGGGTTGCTACTCCTTTCGTTTTACAAAGGAGCTTCTGCTTGATCAATCTAGCCATTATGGGGATCCAGCGCGCGATGGTTTCTAAAGAGTGGGAGGGAACGTTGTCCCTGAGGTGCAAGGGGTAGGTTGACGATGACAGCTGGAATGTATTCATTTTGGTTTTCTCTTTTCTTAGGTTTGTTCTGGAAACCATTTTGAAATTCTCCTAGCTTCAAAAGGACCTCTAAGCATTTTACTACGAAATTCCGAAATATTTACTTATATTCAGACAGACATTATATATTCTGTAAATGCTAATCAAACTAGTTTAGTTATTGAAATTTGCTGTTTAACTTTTAAAACTGCGCAATTAAATCAATTTAATTTAAAAATTGAAAAAATAAGATTAAAATTAAAAAAAATTTGATGGAAGTTGAAATAACTTTCCCTTACCACAAACTTTAACATGAAATTCTTTATATTCTATGGATAATTAGATTGCTTATTAAAACTGCGAAGCTTAGTATTTGCTACATGATTATACTATGATAAGCAATGTTATTTTTTTACAAACTAACGGTTTGCAGTTTTGCTGCATAAATTTTATAGTAGCCAAAAGCTGGGGCATTAACTTTCATCACGTATGACTTGAGTCACACCCATTTACTTGGGTGTGCTACTGTTTCCTTGGTTCCAACCAACTTAAAACCAATGTTTTCTAGCAATGAAATTCAGACTGAAACATTTATAATTTATCCTGTTCTATATTAATAATTTCAAGCCGGTAAAAAATTCAATAGCGATTGTATTTTTTTAAGCGATAAACTTGAATGCTTCGTATATGTTATATTGTCATTCGGAACCGACGTCTACAAACTTACAATTGAAGAAGAGTTTGCTTACAAAATGTAACTGTAGATGGGGCAAACCTAACCTCGCAGCATTTTGAAGGCTGAGCAGATCCTAATGATAACATCACGACGCTGTCAAGTTAGGTTTACCTCAACTGTAGCTGAAATCAAAATCAAATGCAAGATCCGACTAAAATATGGGGAGAGGGGCGTAGATAGACTTTGATGCTCCCCCCCCCCCCCCCCCGTAAAATTTAAATTTCAACATAGTGCTTATTTTTCTGAACGTACGCCCTCATACTTTTTGCGCCCCCCCCCCCCCCCCGCACCGCAGGGTTGTCATGTGCGCCACTGGATTTAGCCATTGGCTAAATTAAAATCTTAGTCACTTGGGAGCATTTCAAAAGCAGGAGCCGTAGGCTACGGCCCAGTTCCCAGATGGTAATTCTGATTACGCCAGTGACTGCTATAATACCTAAGCACTAAACTGATTTTTCTTTCAGCCTTTCTCGACCCGCGGGCCGGCAACATCTTTTTAAAAGATCCCGGACCGGTCAGTTTTTTTTCTTGCCTTATTTATTATTATTTTTTTATATGAAAAAAAAAAAGAAAATGACTCGCAGAACTTGAAAAATCTGCTAAAAATCTAATCTGACCGGAGAATCCCCCCCCCCCTTTTTTCTCCTTTTCTTTTTATTTTTTGTTTTTTTTTTCTTTTTTTCTCAAAAAAAAGGGAAATTTTTGACTTGCGCATTGTTGTGGAAAAAGTTAGTGGGCAGTCAAGTTTTTTTTTTTTACTACATATTAGAGATTTGTTGCAAAACATTTTATAGCAAAGGTTGTAGATAGCTAATTGTTGTAACAACTATAAATAAGTAAGTGAGCATTTGAGAAAAATCAGACAATTTTGAAAATTAATCACCAAATTCATGCAAAAACCGTTACATAGGATATTATTAGATTTTCACATTTATTTCTTTATTTGTTTTTGAATAAAGAATTTTTAATTTGTTTATTTCACAGCTGCGTCACCTGGGCTTCAATCGGTCTACCTCGAAAATAAAAGTTATGTCAAACGATCAGGCTAAATAATATTAAAAATCTTCAAAATTTCCTGACAAAGTGAGAAAAAGTTACCAAAATAGAAATTTTTTAAATCCTCCAATTATTGAAAAAGCCTCAAAACAAAAGGTAGAATTTTTTTGTTCATATTCGAGAAAAAAAAACGGCAACAGATCTCTCTTCTCAATGATTTTCGTCACGCTACTAATTTTTATAAAATCATTGTTCAACAATGACCGTAAGCAGCAACGAATTTCAAATTGAAGGCTTACCTACATTTTAAGATTGAAATTAGTTAAAAACAGTTGTAACTCGCGTTCTAATCACCTTGGGACATTGGAACAAATGATGCAGAAAAATCAGTGGTTTCCATGGATATTTTATTCTAATTTTTGTGAGTATTTTTTTGCCCTCACATTATAGAAAAACGCCATTTTTGGATCTAATTAGAATTCAAACGGGTTTTTTTTCGCGTTTGAAAACTCCCTTACGTTCTTTCTTGGGTGCCCGAGTACCTCCCTGCCAAGTTGTTCGAGATCCGACGTAAACTGTGGATTTATATAGGGCGCCATACACACACATATACGTATATATATATTGAATGCTTTATTTATATAGATTTTAAATCGAGGACGAGCAAAAAACCCTGAGGACCGGCAAATTTTTCCTCCTTACTGGTACCCGGTCCACCCAACCACCAAGCAGGGGAGGGGAGGGCCCACAAATAAAGATGGTGACTAGCGACTCAAGTATTGTTGTTGGGTCGTGGGAGTAATTATTCTTCCGGCGGAGATAAGGGGGGGGGTTATTTGGCTAAATTGTCATCTGCGCAGTTTTCTTCATCAGAAGATTCTTCGTCATTAGAATAAATACTATAATCAAAGCTGTCGTTGCTCGAATAATCTGCGTCTGACATTATGAAGCATATAAGTATTCGCAAAGAGGAAAATGTTCTAAATGCATCGAATGTTCAACAAAGAATGAAGGCCTTCTCGTTGTAGATACAACAATGTAGCTACTGTGAAGTGCGCATGCGCAGCCAGTATACACCTTATCAGTCAGACATTGCACCCATGAAAAGCAAGAGCAAAGAGTTAATCCCCTTTCAAAAGAAAACCTGAACTATTGTAGAAGAATCAACGTGGGAATTCGTGCTTGAATGAGCATCAGAATCTAGTTTCTGTGATTAAAATTAGTACTCGAAAAAGATCTGGGTTGTGTTAGTATATGTTTAAACTAATGCACATATATTATACGTGTATATATAAGTAAGAGGGGAAAGCATACATTTTTGTATTTTTATCCTTTCTTCTTTCAAACTATTAAAATTTGTTCTTGTTTCTTAATTTTTAATCTTCATGGCTAAACGTCTCAAGTGACGGCGAAAATTTGATCATGATAAAAACTAAATTGCTTGGATTCGGTTGCAACATTTGTTAAAAGGGAGGAGAATAAAAGGGGGAGGGGAATAACGAAAAGAGCGTATAAGAAGTATTCTTCTCCTAATATCGATCCAATTTAGCGATCGGTTGCAACATTTGATAATAAGCATCATTTAATTTTCTTGTTCATATTTATTGAAAAATATATCGTGAATTGTAGGAATATTGCTTCGTTTTGAATACATCCAAGATTAGTAAAATAAATACCTTTGTGTCAAAAAGTAAAATAAGAAGTGACACAACGTCAAAAAAGCACAAATTACAGATTACTCCAGACACGTGCTTCGGCGTTACAAGGAAACGCCTTTTTCAATGCAAAAAAAAATGAGCTTTCGGATGTCTTTTCCCTCCATAAGCTCATTTCTTTTGCGTTGAAAAAGGCGTTCCTTGTAACGCCGAAACACGTGTCTGCAGTAGTCTGCAATCGTGCTTTTTGACGTTATTTTTTATTTTACATTCTAGATTGTTTACTATATGCAGTAGAACCTTGCATGTCCGAATCTTCGGAAACTCCGAACAGATTTTTTTTTTTTTTAATTTTATGGAAAGTATTACCGGAAGAGAACTAAATGTGTTAAAGGGAAAAAAAAAGAAAAAGAATTTTTCAGCACATATTGATTTGAAACACATTGAAAAAAAAAAAGAAAAAAAAAACGCAATACAGGATTACCTCATTTACCTTTAACTGAAAATATTAAAATAAACTTTACTTGAAATTTACTTTACATTAAAGATGTTTTGTGGTGAAGAGACAGGTCAAGTTTTTACTGGTGAAGTGATGATCCTTTTGACGAGGAAGAAATACTATTCCTAAGGTCTCATAAACATAATGTCTGTTCGTGAAACCTAGAGTCTTTTACTATGTTTCACTGATTTTAAATATTTTTTTCCTATAGCAGAACTATATTTTACTTTTTCAGCTTCAGAATGAAAAGTAAGAATATTCTCTGATCAATTTCTTCTAAAACCAGTCATCTTGTGTTGAATGTATACTAGAAATAAAAATGGGATTGAATATTTATTTCGTTGAAATGGAAATTTCTCTGCATAGGTATTCGCTGCAATGAGATTTTACTGTATTATTTAATGATTTTTTTTTATCATTGATTAAATTTATTATTATTTTATTTATTTATTTATTTTTTGACATTTTTTTTGACTTAAGATTTTCTATTCAAATTCACCAGCTGTTAGTGAATCTTGCTATTATAAAACTTCACATTCCACAATTGTGTTTGTGGCAAAGAAAGTAGGGGTAATGGAATGCACTGATACGACAGAGAACCTGTTTCCGTATTCATCTATCTCTCTTGGGAGTGTCTGAAGTCTTTTATTCGCATCGGATTCTAAGCCTTTCTGAATAGATATCTTTTTGGGGTGCAAACAGCTCACACACAACCGTGTTGTATTTTCTACCTTGTCACTCTATAATAGTAAAAGTGACCCGATGTGATAACTGCTCCTTTTTAAATCTTATTTTTTAAAAAAAAAGAAAAAACAGGAAGAACATATTGATTAGAAGGAAAACTACTAGCCTCAACTTGGGGTATGGGACCACAAAAAGCAACAGCATAAGTAAAGGTGGTTTTGAACGACTTTACGTAACAATTTGCATTATTTTTACCATAGAAATTCAAATATTTCGGGGGGCAGCATCCCTTCCCCTTCGTTCTCTTAAACTACATCATTGCAGATTGATACATTTAATTGATTCACGTTATGCCACGATTTTTTTGCACTACGTTTAGTTTTACACAAACTAAAACGCCGCACAAGTTTAGATTCAGCTGACTCTGTAATAAAATAAAAACGTCCAACTAGATTCTCTCTCTGTTTACATATATTTATTAATCGACTAGTATGGGGGACAACTGCCCTCTTTTCTTTTCAAAAGAAAAGGTTCCTATTATTTTATAAAAATTAAAAAATGTAGCATCGAATTGAAAGAAGTACCATATGACCATTAGTCCCAATATTTGAGGTCGTGTCCAGGACATTTTGAGAAAAGGTCTGTTAATCAATAATTACGTTAAAATTAAATTTTTAGAAAAAGTCACCTGTACACTGTACAGGGACCGTCTACCTACCCCCCTCCCCTCAGGTATCTCCAACTTTTTTGTGCACCAGCTGCTTATGTTCTCTCTAATTATATCTTTATCTCTTGCACTCTTGCAAGGAAAGTGACACAACTCAAAATTTGAGAAAAACGCACTAGATATTTATTTTAAATCTAAATTTAATGCTCTTTTTTTGCCAACAAAACTCGCACAATACTTCTGGCATATATCGAATTTCTCGGGTAGAGAAAGAATTTCCGACCCCGCAATGTGATATAATTTCAAGTCGTCAGGATGCATCCCACCCCTCCTAGGAGCTCTGAAACATTTAACTGAGACACCCTGCATATATAATAATGCATCATGTTTCTCTGCAGTTTTTTCAGTTCGAGCTTTACCAGGTGTATGAGAAGCGTTTCGCAATTTCATCTTAAAATAATTAATATTTTCCTTTGAAAACATTTGCAATAAAAAGGTGCAATATGTAATATTTTTCTATTTTTAATATAAAACTTGAAGCACTAATTGATTAATAAGTTTAACATCGTTTAAAACAGCACTAATTTGCAAAAAAAAAAAAAAAAAAAAAAGAAGGTGCAGATAGAAGGGTATTGCAGTGAAGAGGAGGATTGCAATGAGAAACTTGTAATATAAGAAGATGTGAGCTTTGAATGTTATAAGGTAATCAGAATATCCAATAAAGTCCATATCTAAGTTAAAAAAAATTTTCTATGAAAAAGGTCTTCCTTGCCCCCCCCCCCCCCCCCCCCCCCCCCCTCCTTTCCCGAAACATGTAACTGGAGTTTTTTGGTAAACTTGTGCTGTTTCCAAAGTTGTTGATTTTTTCCCCATTTACTTTTTAGTTCAGATATTTATTTATTTCATACTAGGAAATTTATTCAGATCTTGACGGAAAGGCATTCTGTAGAGAAAAGAAAAGCGCAAAACAGATATCGGTATAACAAGTTAGAACTTTATCTTGAGAGGGGTTTGTCGTAACAGTTCGAAAATAAATATATTTCAGAAGACTTGAATTGCAAATATCAGTCCAAGTTTAGGATTGATTTTAAGTGATAAGTATTGTAGATTACCTCGAATGTTTAGGGGAGTACTCTGAACACATTGAATTTGCTCTAAAAACCTTTCATACTTCCTCTTCAAGAGTTGATAAAGCATAAGAGTTTCGTGATGGTATTACATACTTCATAAAAAATTATTTAATTAATGGAAAAGTATGCATTTTATACCAATAAGCTTGTATCTTTTTGCTTTGAAAAACGGGCTTGTAACTCCAAAACAGATGACAGCATTTTTTTTTGGGGGGGGGGGGACTTTGCATTTTTTTAAAACCAAAATGGTGCTTTTATTTCATTATTTTAAACCACTTGTAAGCATGATCTTTTTTGCAAATATTAAAAATTTAATTTTAAGGAACTGTGTTGTGTGACAAGAAAATATTCCTCTCAATTCTGGAAATAACGCAAAAAATCGAAAAGAATTAATAATAATAAAAAAAAAAGAGATACATGAAATAACCCACATTATTAGATTAAGTTCATATTCCATCGGACAATAGTGTCACTTAGAGTTCCTAGGGACGCTAGAACCATGAACTTTCATTTTATAAGAGAGATTAAATTTATGATATTTTTTAAAAGTATAATTGACAGGTTATTTATATTTGAACAAATTAATAAAGATTTTATGCTGGGACGCTAGTTATACTTCTATATTTATTTCAGACTAAGATTTCTAATTCAGATCTTTTTGTATTTGATAATTAATTATAATGAAAACTTCATTTTCAGCATTTTGCGAGAATATTCATTTTTAGTACCTAATTTCAATCTAAAAATACACAATTTCTGAGTACACATCCATTTCAAGTAGCGTTAGGATGAACTTACTCATAGCTCTCGAACACGTGCGCCTGTCCAGTGAGCGGAAACAAATTAGATCGACAACTGACTCTCCACCGACTCGCGGTTGCTCCTTTTTTCGGAATTTATCTTAAGACACCCGCGGTTAGTTGCTTCAAGTACTGCAGGAAAGTCCACTGCCCCTACTCAAGGGGCTCGGGCTACACAGTTAAAGGTACATAAACCTCACCCCGAGCTCAGCTCGGGCTACGCAGTTAAGAGGTTAAATAAAAACAATTGCACTTGTGCAAGATTTTTTTAAAACTTAGATGGCTCATTCGGACAAAATAATGAGTCTAAATAAATAGAGATCCTTGTTGCACAAAGAGACAATCATAGAAACTATATTTTAATGAAGCAAATTTAATTATGTCTGAAACAATCAAAAGTCAAAGAAACAAATGAATATCTTAGTGCAGAAAAGTTTTAAAAACAACTTTCAATGCACAAATTCGCTGAAAACTGCAGACAAGTGTTTTGGATGTTCTTCCATCCCAATCTTTGTGTTGCCATTCGTTTATCAAATTTTCTTCCATTCAAAAGCTCACTTTTTTTCTTTTGCATTGAAAAAAGGATTCCTTGAAACCCTGAAATACGAGTCTGCAGTTTTTGGCAAGTTTGTGCAAGTAATTGTTGTTTGATTTTCTTTTAATCAAAAGTCCACTTACAGCAAGAGACTCCAGGGGCATCTTAATAGTGTTTGCCCGATTTTTAAGTGAATTAAAAACCCTTTTATCTAGAAGCACCCTGTCCTTTCTCTTTTTTTTTTTTTTTTTTTTTGTCTGGGGGAAAGGTCACTTAAAATGCTCAAATTCACCCTTTTAAACTTATTTATGAACTTCAATTTTTAAAAAATGTTCAAACACCGGATTTTTTTTCAAACATTAAGTGTTTAAAAAATTAGAAACATACAAAAAAAAATGAACAATTGAAATAAAAATTAAATGCATACATACAATTTAAAATAAATTACTGTACAGTAATTTAATTGATGATAACATTTTCAAAAAAAAAAAAAAATTACCTAGCCAACATCTCACAAATGGTGTTGGGAACTTGTTTTTCATGAAAATCACTTGTACATCTGGATTTTTGTACTGAACTTGACACAAATTCCAATGAACAAAGTCCCTGAAAAAAAAAAACATTTGAGGTAAAAATATTTTAAAAAGAAAAAAAAAAACATATTTTTCAAATTCTATAGTATATGCATTAGTTTCCATTACAATGAACACAATTATCTGTTTCCTTAGACACAAAATTCATCAAACTAAATGTGCACAAACTATGCTATTTTGAAAAAAAAAAAAGTTAAAATTTTGATTTTTCAATTACAAATATGAAACTGAATAAGTGCATCTCTTATTTCTCTTAATTGATCTAGTTTGATTTAATGCACTATTTTGCTAGTACTGAGAACAAATGTTTTAAAATGCATGTTAGATTTATTGGTTGGTTTATGTGAATTTTAACTCAATGAAGTTTAAATAAAAAGTAAACATATATGACCATTTCCTAAAAAAGCTTCAAGGCAGCAGCCTAATTTAATAATTTGTAATGGAATGCTTCAGAGTAATTGCATTATATACTTTCCTATAAATAATTTAGATCTCATAGCAGGCAAAGTCCTTAATTTTAAAAGATGGTTAGTTCAAAATGCAGCTACTTCACGAGTTAGATAATGAGATCAAAAGCTTTACTCAAACTTACAATAATTATTTTTAAAAAAGAAGAAGAGGGGGGGGGGATATTTTTACTACACATAATGATACAAAATCAACAAAGTTAAAAAAAAAAAACACACAATTTAACTTTGCTCCTTGATGATAAGGACTGATTTTTTCTATATTTCTGTTCACAGGCTCGTTATAATTTATAGTCATTATTTTCACATGTTTTTTCTGAAAATTAATTTTCCCTGCTCAAGATATTGTCGAGTTCTTCTTATTGCATTTGTTCCAAGCATGTACGGCATGATTTTCGTTAAATGTGCGTTTTTTACACGTAAAATATTTTAGCGGCTACACGATCGGTTGTTTACAAAATACACGACCAAAACAATGTTAGCGAAGCCATAGTTACAGTGCTTGGAAATGAATTCTTCAAATGAAAAAACTTCTTTTAAATGAATCTTTCAAAAATTTTAAATTTGGATTAACTGTAATAGATATTTGGCTATCTTAATATAAACGATCAAAATATTCAGATGTTACTTTGAATAAATAATTATTTATTTAAAATTTAAAAAAAAAAAGAGAAGTTCATCGTTCGATTTGTTTGGCAACCGTGCTATGTCGAAATTGTGTTTCTCTCTTCTTTGAGTGAGGTGGTATTCGTGTTTTGATTACTAAAATGTTCTGCCCGCGGTGGGGAAAAAAACGCAGTAAATCTACATCTAAATCAACTAAAGCTGGAGTTTTATTTCCAGTTGGACGTTTCCATCGTTACTTAAGAAATGGAACGCATCATCAACGAATCGGTGCTGGAGCACCGGTATACATGGCTGCAGTAATCGAATATCTTACTGGTAGTGAGAATTACCTCAATTCCATTTATGATCACTTTTTGTTTGTTCGATCCAATGTTTACTACGCTTTTTTAAAACTTTATTTGAAGTTTCTTCCCCTTTTTTTCTTCAAAAATTGCTAGTTATAAATGCATGTAATCCGATCTGAAACTAAGTCAAACTGTTCATTTAAGAGGGTTTTTTTTTTTTTTAAATGTTTATGCTACAAAGTCAGTGGAAATTTATGGCAAATTATTTGTTGATTTTTGTCAGCAAGGTTATAAAAGATGTATGGAATTTCGTATTTGGTGCATTACCTCTTAAAATTTCCATCCTAATTGCGTAAGTAATAAATAGCCTCAATAGTATTTGCTTCTTGCACGAAGTAAAATACAATAAAATCATATGTCCAGTGCATAAAGTAGTGTTGTATTGAAAACTTCCTGTCTTTTGCATTATTTGGCTTATATTTCCCGTAAATTGTTCCCTTTTCCTAGGAAAAAGATTGGATTCTAAAATGATGCAAGGTATTGTTTTTTAATCCAGCTGCAAAAGTATTGCAAAGAATACCAGACAGGGCAACACGCTAGAGATTTCAAACTGTTTGCCAAAGATTTTTTTTAATTTTATTAATATTTTCTTTTCTTTAGAAATTCGTCGAGCAAACTAAGCCATCATTTAATAAAATATACAATGCAAACACTTACTTTTTACTATATATTAAGAAAGAGTAACGTCAATGAAATTGAAAGAATTCCCCTGGCCGGCCTGTTTCCAGGATGCCCCGTAGGACCTTACACCTAACAAACCTGCCCCCATAGTAACGAACCCCATAACACCTGAAAACAAACCTGCTTTGTAATTTTAAAACAAAAAACAATAACTGTTGCATTTTACTTTATTAAGTTATTGACCTTTTTTGTATTTATATTAATTTTATTTATTTTTTATATTTTGATATTTGTTTTATTAGCTGAAATCTTAGAATTAGCTGGAAATGCTGCAAGGGACAACAAAAAGGCACGAGTTACTCCACGACATATACTGTTAGCAGTTGCTAATGATGAAGAATTGCATTTGGTAAGACACTTTAACAAATATGTTTTCAATTTTGCATTTATTAAGTTCTCACAAATGTTTCAATTAATGTATATATTTTTTTACTTTTATGATAGTTTGAATACCGTTTTTATACTCATGTACGACCCAATGTTTAAATGATTCAACACATGAAAATTCATAAGGCTTGCCAAGTTTGAAAATCTCTAAGTCTGTTGAAGCATTTACGTTATGTCCAGGGTTCCGTCCAGGATTTTTCACAGGGTCTGTGTTTTGTGAAAAATAAAATAATTTTGTAAAAAGTGAATTAATTTTGTAAAAAGATCAAATAATTTTGCAAAAAAAAAAAAAATTGTTAAATCAAAATTTTAGAATTTAGAATGGGCACAAACTGCATCATTTAGACTTAAAGTAGAGTGTTCCTCTTCTATGTTGAGAATATCATTCTAGGGTCTTTTTCTAGTATTTGACGGGGGGGGGGGGGGGGACATCGCTCTCTCAAGTAGCAATATTTATCTACCATTCTACATTATGTTAAATTATGTACTAATAATATTTCTGTACAGCATTTAAAATAATTGTAACAAAATAAATAAATAAATAAAATTCAGACAAGGGTTCAGCATTTAACTTTTTGACCCAAGACACTCTTAAAAAGTACACAGATTTCGTTTAAAACTTATAAATTCCGAGATTTTAACAAAAATAAAAAGGGATTTTATTTGTTTACTTCTTAACAAAGCGTATTAAACATCAAAAAAATTGGATTCCCATAGCGAACGCAAAGAGAACTCAAAGTGAAAGCATCAAAGGTATAAAAACGGCTTTTAAAAGAAATATTTTTGATAAAATTATTTTTAAATTGCATTTTAGAGTCGTATGATAAACATATCATTAATATCTGTGGACACAGTTGAAGCAAAAATAAAATTAAACCATCGATTCAGCATTTTAATTTTTGACTCATAAAGAAAAATGGAATTTTGCTTTAAAAAACTTGAAATGCGTGTTCTAACAAAAATAGGTACAGATGTAATATACCCCCCCCATTTGGCGACATTTGATTTTTTTGCACAAAATTAAAATATTTTTCTCGCCAATGAGGCGATAATTTTTTATGCATGGCATCCCTGGCCAAACTAACCTGTGTTTAGCAACCCGAAGGCAATCTTACAGATCTTTTCAAACTTGTTTACTTGGGTTGTTTGGGTTTCACGCAGGAGATATACGTGGTGTTCTTTCGTGCAATATACCTTACAGGAATGCTTATTTTGTGATTAGTTCAAATTCAGTAGTTTTGTTTTGAAGTAAAAACATTAGAAAATGCCAGTTTCTTCAAACTTGAAGGTTAATTAAAAGTTAACTCCAACGTGGTGTGTATCTGTAACGTGCCATTGTCATATGATGTATTGTTTTAGACTGAGTGTGAAATATTTATTACCATATAAAAAGGTAAGTTCTTTATTTTAGAATTCAAAAAAAACCTCTCACTTCCAAAATTCTTTGTTTTTACAAATCCTTGAGGGGGTTCTTGTAGTTTTTAACTTTATTTTTACTGTATGTAAATTAATTTTACAGAGCAAATTGTACAGTTATTTTGTTCTAAAAGTTAATTCTTATCGATGCCACGAATTATTTAGACATTCTATTAACGTGCCTCCTTTAGGCACTGAATTTTATGTTAACAATTGAAAGTTCTTTCGGTTGTACTCTTAAAAATGCTGAATTTTATTAATAAATCTGCACAATAATGGTGCATATTTCACACTTAAAAACTGTGTCATTATTGTACACTGCACGGAAGGGAGCCACCCTTGGGTGTCTCCATGAAAATATACATAACTGTGACCATACTCCGACTGTAATGAATATTAAACAGTCGGAGGGATAACGGACCGAGCGGAGCGAGGTCCTGGCGAGCCCAGAGGTCTCATTAGTACTTTTCGTAATGAGACCGAGGCAGGGCCGGCGAGCCGAGGTCTCATTACGAAAGCACTATGAGACCGAGGGCTCGTATCCCGGAGAAATGATGAAAAAAAAATTAATGCATTAATTTTGACTTGTAATTAATACAATAATTTATTTCATTGTATTTTAATATGTTTACAAAAAACCCCGGCCCTGTACATTTTTGAAGCATATATTCGTGATGTTTTTTGTTGTGCTTTTATGTTGTTTTTATAAATATTGTGTTCTGAAGTGCTTTAATCATGTTTTTTTATCTGATTTTTTCCTGTTGGCGCTAAAAAAGCATCGCTAAGAACGATGTATGACATATGTCGTCATACATCGTTTTCTTGGCGACGCTTTCTTAGCGCCAACAGGAAAAAGTCGCCAAGGGTGGGGTATATCACATCAGTTCCCAAAAATAGAGACTTTTCATTTATTTGCATCCTAATAAAGCGAAGTTAGCTTGAAAAAAGAACAAAATATGATTCTTATATCGGATGTTAAAAGATTGTATTTTTCAAAATGTAGACATTTAAAGAAAAAAAAGCGGCAAGTAAAACAGTTTATTTAAAGTTAATCATCCTTGTTAGCATCGAAAAATCAAACCCATATAATTTTCTCCCAAAATAATAGCTAAACATCGCACAGCAACATAAAAATGCAAATATTGACAAGCCAGTAAAATGATGAGAATATTTTCTAATCAAGTCATTGTAAAGATTTAACACCAAACGCTAAATGGCGATAATTTTGAAGTTGGTAACCCTATATGAAGCAATCTTATTTTTTCCCAACCCTTACTATCCCTTTGCAGTTCTAAGTTCATTTTGCAGATATACATATTATTATTATTCATTAAATCATGAGCAGGGAGAAAAGTCCTTACCAACCTTTTGTATTTGTATTTATTTGTATTTGCATTTTCAGAAAAGTTTACAACACCGCTGCTAATAAGCTGTGATAAAACAAACAAACAAAATTCTTTAAGACTAAACTTATCTTCAGCTGTTAATTTCTTTCCAAGAGACAAACAACAAGCATTATATTTATTTGACAGTAGCAATTTATCGCTTGCAGGAGCATCTGCAAGTGTGACAATTTTTTTTTTTTTTGCAAAATTAGCAGATTTTGTATAAGCTGATCCTTCTAATTTGACTTCATAAAAGGTTCCAAAAATTATTGGTTTCAGGGCTCGTTCGCCCTTGAAAAAGCTTGGAAAAAAAATAGTTCATTTCCAAGTGCTTGAAAACCTTGAAAAAGTTTCTTAGTGCTTAATTCTCTCAAAAATCATCGGATTGCGCTTAAAAGTTTAAAAAAAGTATTTCACTAATACAATTTTCTGAACATGTGTTCAATATTCAACATCGCGAAAAATTGCTTCCTTGTTTGGGATTTCAATCCTTTTGCATCTTGTAAACATTTTGATGTTTTTTACATCCAAAAGTTATTTTGACACATGGTACCACAGATCAGTTTATTTTTTGTTTAATTTCATTAATCAACAAAGGAATTAATTTGGAAACCATGACAACATTGAACTGATCGGATTTCGCGGAAAATTGCTTTTTTGTTTGAAATTTCAATCTTTTTGCATCCTGCAAATATTTAAATACTTTGGCTAATCAAATGTTATTTTCGCATATGTTACCTTAGATTAGTATATTTTTTGTTCAATTTCAGTGAAAAACAAATACATTTATTTTATGGGAAACATACCAACGTTGAACGAACTCAGACTTCGCAAAAAATTGCTTCTTGTGTTTGAAATTTCAATCTTTTTGCATCTTGCAAATATTTAAATATATTGACTAATCGGATGCTATTTTCATATATGCTACCTTAGATTAGCATATTTTATGTTTAATTTTAGTAAAATTTTAATTTATTTTATGAGATTTCAATCCTTTTGCATCTTGTAAATATATTTATATTTTTGGCTACTAGAAGTTATTTTGACACATGCTACATCAGATTAGCTTATTTTATTTTCTGTTTTAGTAACTAAAGAATTAATCACTTTGATCTTGTTTAATTATATGCTTATTTATTTTTGCAATTTTTAATTTAATTATCTTTTGCTAATTTTCGTTCATAACATATTTTTTGAAAAAAATTAAATTTAATTAGTTGAGCACCTAACAAATTAACTTAATATTTGTATTTTAAATATAAAGTTAAATTATGTACTCAACTTTAAAATTATATAAGTACATTAGGTTCTGTGTCTGCTGAAATAATTAAGGTGTGTAACAAGTGTGATTGTGTTATGATTATTTACTGGAAACCCAGTAGTGTTCGCTATGCTTTTACCTCCCATATCTCCAATTTTCCCCTTTACCTCAAGTGTTAAAAATAACTACTTTAGTAACTACTACTGTACTAGTTTGTGGATTATTACTTTAGTAGTTTGTGGGTACTTGGAATAGCTTACCGAAAGAGGGGTAGATAGCTTAAGTAGGGTCATTGATTCTCATTTGGATCTAATAAGTTGACGAGGACCAGCCTAGCTAGGCCCAGTGCCTGTTGTTGGTTATCAACATGCACTGGACCTGGTATTTCTATGCAGAATATTTTGACTTAATAAACTATTTTAACATGCGAAATGAATTGTATGCATATCAAAAGTTATTGTACACACACACACACACACACATATATATATATATATATATATATATATATATATATATATATATATATATATATATATATTCAAGTAATAAAGGTCTTAGTTTTAAAAATTACCCCCCCCCCCCCTGATTTGCTGTTTGAAACTTTCAGGTAATTTTTTATGAACTCACAAATTGCAATCACACCTGAATATTATTGCCTTTCTAAATTTAAATTCGAATTTCAACTATAACCCATTTGTTCCCGAAATAAAACTACTTTTGTCGTAATGTATGTCAACTTCTTGTGAATCTTTTCAATTTCGAAATATGTCTCTATGAATTTGAACTTTTACATTTATTGAATATTGCAAGTTGTTCAGTGAAAACTGAATAGGCTTAAGTTTACATTCAGAGTATTTATCACTTCTTAAGCAGTTTTTGTATATTTTGAGGTGTAGAGACTGGACTGTGGACTTTCATAAACCTTTTCTTATTTACTAATTTTTAAATTTACTCGAGAACAGTTAAAATGCCTATATTGGCTGGACAGCTAATACACACATACGAATAACACGCGAATACATGCGAACCTCTAATATTTTAGAACTTAATAGTGTAACATGAAATTACTTTCTGGGTGGTGTTTTTGTCCTAATCGCCCTTATATTGTAATAAACCACCATACCACCGTATTAATATTGGAAATAAATGTTGAAACGGGCGAGGGGAGGACTTTAAAAACTCTTCTCTGGCAATGGCATTGAACTTGAATATTTTGGTTTCTTCTCATAAAAGTTAAAAGCACTCAATGAAAGGTTTTTTTTTTTTTAAATATTAATTTGCTAATTCAAGAAGTATACTTCTTTGAATGTGGAGATAGCAAAATTAAACCTCTTGGGATCTGCTTCTCTACAGGACCAAACTTTCAGACATTTTCAGAAAATCTTTCGACACAGTAGATTTTTCATCAAAGTGTCTCTTGTTGTACAAAAACCAATTTTGTTTTCCTATAATTTTTTGTATTATTGCCTTATTCCTATGTTTGCAGTAAATGAAATCTGAATACAATATTTTTAGTACAAATTTATAATATTGCCTTGAATTTTTTTTTTTTTTTTTTTTTTTTTTCTTTGGCCTTGAAAAATGCTTGAATTTTTTTCTCCCTGAAGGGTATGAACCCTGGTTTTTATCCAAGGAAATATGCGTTATTTTGCTTTCAGATTTGCTCTTTCAATAAACTATTCGTGAAAGATCCGTTCTGTTCTTGTTTATCAGAATTTTGTGAAGGGTCCGTTTTGGTTGATCGGGATTTTGTGAAAGGTCTGTTTTGTTTGATCAGGATTTTGTGAAAGGTCCGTTTTGGTTGATCGTATTTTTGTGAAGGGTCCGTTAACAAACCCAAATATCCTCTGGCCAGACCCCTGATATCATTTAACAGTCTTTTACAAATTAGCCTGTGTTTGGTTGTTTATTTTTTCCCCAATAGATTAAGAAGAAAGCTTTAATGAAATTAAATATATATTTTAAAATATGTACCAATCGAGCAAACAAATAAATGTGCTATTAATTGCATTTTTGGAACTTTAATTTCAGAAAATTCGGTGGAGGGGTCATATTTAGACCCCAATTTTTTAATAAAATCAATCAGGGGCAGCCCCAAAATGTCCCACCCCTTGTCCCAATGTCAACAAATATCACCTATACTTGCGTAATTGAAGATTTCAATTTCCAAAATTTTCCACAGAAGTCCCCCTAAACTTTTCTTCCCCATAACATCACCAAAAGACTCAAACTACTATCATTACTAACTACTATCTACCACTACTACATTCTTAGAACTAAAATTTAAGAAATTGGTATGATGCAGTAAGAATTTGATGCCTCCAATTGACAGTCTGCGCATGAAAACGAAATGTTTTGTTATTCAATGTACCTATTGACTGCTTATTTCTAATACTGCTCTGATTTTAAATAAAATATCTTGTGAGAAGTCTGTCTTTAAGAGATCTTCTGAGAAGTTTAATTTTGTAATAAAGTGTTTTGTTGAAGGGCTTGTTAATGGACCTAATATTTTTTCAAATAAACCACAAAATATGCATCATTTTCTTATCACTGGTTAGCAGTTGATGAAAGCAATTAAGTTCCCAAGAAATTGTGATTATATTTTTATCAGGGTTTGCCGATACATATCAGTCGATATACATCCAATATTTATTCTGAAAATATCATATTTTGGAGATTATTTGAAGTACAATATTTGCAGTTTTAAAGTTATATGGGAGATAGTGAGAAAGAAGCAAAGGAATGTAAGTGGCCAAAATTTAAAAAAATAGAGATAACCAGTACAAATAGTAGGGAAACCTCTCCTCTGTCAAGGGGCAAGAGATAGTACCAATAGCCCTGGTAGGTGCTGCTGTGCAGCATGATTTAGAAAAAGAATTCAATGAAAACCTACCTAGAACGTTATTTCTAAACGCGTTTTACTCAAAACTTGAAAATATCCACTGGCATCCCTTTGCTTCTCACTGCCACCTGCATTAATCATATTAATATTATAATTTGATTATTAAAAATTATCAAAATGTAACATTCTTTATTATGCATATGATGTATTTTAATATCATGCAATAACATAGTATTCCTTTTTTATTTTATTATTGTAAGAGTATTAGTAATGTAGCAATTTTAATATAGATTTAAAATACCTAGTTTAAAACTAAAAGTTGGTCACAAGAAAGGAAAATTTCTTGGCTGTACACTGACAAATACATATCTGAATTATATAATTTTGTACAAGTAGCTAACAAAAGAAAAATGAGTGAAATAGCTAATTCTTTCATCAGTAACTCAATAATTATGGTTTAAAGTAGGGTCACACGGAGGAATTATGGGTCACTCTCTTTTCGGGGTAAATAATGGTCATTAACTTTTTACTGTTAAAAAAATGTTTTTGCAAAAAAACTAAATTATGCTAAGTCATCCCTATACATTCAATTTTCTTATACCAAGGTCAAAAACAATGCAATAGTGAAGTAAATAAGAGAAAAAAAAGAATTTTCACACTTCTATAAAAACATTTTTTTAAAAGATTTCCTCGGAAAATCATGATTTTTTTCAAGATTTGTGTCTGTGAAACACTGTTGAAGGAATAATTTTGTTGGTGCTGTTTTTTAATAGCAAATGGTCTAAACTTTTCATACCTACATACATTTTTTCTTCTTTTCAAAAAAAGTCAGCATAAAAGTATGTTGATTTATACCCCAGTTTAGTGGGGTAATTCTGGGTCACCAGGATAATTCTGGGCCAGTATATTTTCTGATATTTTAGATGTTTTTCTTATTTATTTCTATGTAAATAATATCAATATTAACTTCAACTTATCCTTTTCTGTGCCAAACTCTCTCTTAAAAGGAAATTTTAATGCTCCTAGTGCAATATTAGATAATGTATCATCTTCAATTGCTGCAGAAGTATCATGCCTTTTTAGCAGCTAGCAAATCAATTTTAGCTTTGAAGATTAACTATGTGAGCATGCAATTATGGCACACATCAAGAATTAAAATAAGCAACAAATTAATACAAATCACTTAAGTACCAAATAAGGAGACAAATTCGATAGTTATAACAAATCAAACTCGCTTTGTCTATCTTGTAACTGCAAGAGAAATCGAATTCACAAATGCAGTCAATAATAAAAACCCTGCTTGCAAAAAAAATAAAAGTACCTCAACAAGCTGATATAGACAGCGCCTAAATGCAAAATGAGCATATTTTGGAATTGGGTATGACAACAACAAAAAGGGAGAAGATTTTGCAATAGCAAATTGCAAGAACAATCCTGTTTTTAAAATGTTAAAAGATGGTGCTATAACCCCATGCTATGACCACTTTCCCCCATCCCATGGGGTAAAGTGATCATAAATACAAAGGGAAATGAAAGTGTTATAAAACTACTTAAATTCAATATTTTTTTCCTGAAATGCAATGTACCGTGTTCTTTAATAATGCAATGTAAAATAACAACAAAAAAAGTTGAAGTGTATAAAGAATTTATTGTTTTTATTATCCACCTAAGTTGGAAACCTACAATTTTATGACCACTTTACCCCACCAGACCCTATAGGATGTAGTTATGGTTAAATTTTTTTGACTGTTGTATTATGATAGAGAAAGAACAACAGCCAAAAAAGAAAAAAGTAAAAGAAAAAAAAAGGAAGAAAAACAAAGACACTGTTTAATAACCAACTGATTTAGTTTTTTTAATTGAACATATAACTAAGATTTCAGCAATATTGTAATATTGCTGAATTGGGCATCGCTGTGCGGGTACTGCTAGTAATTATATAAGAAAATAAACAACAGTGATTTGAGGATACAATTATTACTATTTAAAGAGATTGAAAATATCGGATATGTATTAAAATATCCAATATATATCAAAATATGTGATCTTTTTGATGTTTTGGAAAATATCATGATATTTTCGAATCCTGATATGTAGTACGTGCTTTAAAAGACTCTGCAGTTTATGTTGCTTGAATTGACTCTAGCTGCTGAAGAATGTAACCATTGCTTCTGGAGGTGTTTTGCCAAGAATTCAACCTGAGCTTTTAGCCAAGAAAAAAGGCCGTTTTGCCACAATGCCATCTCCACGTTCAGGTCCTCCCTCACCCGTTGTAATACCAGTAAAGAAACCAAAGCCTGTATATGCTCCACCCAAAAAGTCAGCAAGAAAAGCTAGTGTTGCTTGCCGCTTGCCTGCTGTCAGAAGTAAAGGAAAGGGGAAAGGAAAGGTAAAATTGTTTTGTTATATAATAATCTCATAAGGTTGAAAAATATATTGTATTTTTGTTTTAATTGTCAGATAACCCCTCAAGGAATCAACTGACATTACTCGTACTTAGTGATGTGGATCGGGTAAATACCCAGTGGGGTAGGTAAATATTTTTTGAGTATTTACCCAAGGCCTGGGTAAATACTCAAAAACTGGATACTTTACAAAAAAATGCAAAAAGTGAATCTGAATTTTTTAAAAAATCTAAATATGAAACAATTGGTAAAACTAATACATACATATGTATTACACAGTTTATAATATTTTTTATTTTAAGACTTGATGAAATTATGAAAGAAACATGTCATGAACCAAAGAATCTTTCTTTTCAATGTCATAATTGGACAAGTATAAGCAATTCAATGATGAACTTCAGGATTTCAAAATCACAATCTATGATAGTCATCTCCAAAAGGAAAAAAAAAAGAGAAAGCATGAGGGATGCTTGGAAGAATTTACTAAGAAGTTATTAAGACTATGATGTTATTTATTTATTTATTTTATTGTTGTTTAAGTGATAACGTGGCAAATATAGAAACAGTTTTCACATTAATAAGCAAAAAATATATATATTGTTTTATGTTGCCTTGCTCATTTGCATTTGCTCCTGGGTACTTCATGATGAAAATTTATTCGAACTATTTTTAATACACGCAATTAGTGATGTCCAGTGGGAAGGTAAATATTTTTTTGGGTATTTATCCAAAGACAGGGTAAATCTCTTAGTAATTGCGCATTTTGCCAAAAAAAAACTTTAGGTGGTATCAAAAGGTGATGATTTTCTTTTTAAAACATAAACTGTAAAATGAAAATTTAAAAATATGAAAATTCATATATTATAATTTTTTTAATTAAAGGCGTAATGAAATCTTATCAAAAAAAACTCTCAGAATTTGGAATGAACTATTCTAAAACTTAAATAAGATGGCACGATAACTTAATTTTTTATGGGGTAAAGCAAAGGGATAATAAAAGTGGGTTTAATTTTGTCAGATAGGTGGCGTAGCACAACTTTTCATCTTTGATTTTTCATAATATCATGCTACCAGTTAATTTTGGCTTTGAGTTGTAATCAGTTTGTCCAAAACCTCCCTAAATACTAAATGCCTATCACATTTGTTTAAAAGTGATTCTCCTCCAGTACACAAACAACGCTATTACCTGATGGCAATACATGGATGATGTTGCTATGATGATGGATCCAAACAATTCTAATCAAATCGTTAATTGGTTAATTTTAAAATTTAAATTTAGAAGTTAACCAACTGTTTTCTCCACTTTTAATTTCTAATGCTTTCAAACTTCGATAGTTGACAGTAGCCAGAAAACCGAAAATATGCTTACTGGGATGATTTTGCTCTATGTTGGAGAACGCGATAGACATATAGTATTTAGGAGGCGTTAGTTTGTCACTCACTTTGTATTTATACTGGTAAAAACTTTAAATTTTGCTTTGAAAGGTGAAAAACAAAAAAGGAAGATGGGGACATTGATTAGGCATATCCAACACATTTAACGTGAATATCATATTAGATTGCTAAGTTGTTTCACACAATAATTCTTTAAATATGTGATAAAAATACAATTTTTGGGCAAAGATTTATTGTTTTGTATATGGTTGGTTATATATATACATAGTGGAATAGGCAGAAAAGTATTTAAGATGAATATAAATTTTTGAAATATATACCCAGGTAAATACCCATTTTGGATATTTACCTGGGTATATATCTTGGGTATTTACCCCTAAAAATAAATACCCAGGTATTTTACATCACTACTCTTACTTCAACCAGAATAACTTTTTCCGCTGTTTGTGATGTTATTATATTTTTATTCCAAGTCTTAAGTTTTATGTATCTTAAGTTTGCTTTGAGTGTGTATCAAAATAGTTTTATTTCTTTTGTTGATACCTTATCATTTCTTTCTATTCATTTTTACAGTCTAAAGATGTCCCCAACTCATTAGGCCAAGGTGGTGCAGTCACTATGCTGTCTGAGAAAAAACTTTTCCTTGGCCAGAAGGTATTTTTCTACCCCCATATTAAACAAAATTTAGTTGAAGAAAATTTTTGAATCCTTATGTTGGAGTTTGATAAGGAAGCACATGTTGTTGTGAAGCACAGTGCAGTCTTTGCTCATATCAGGTCTCATTTAATAATTTAAGGATATCAGCCTTACAAAATAAGCACAAAATTACATATATTCTTATTCTTTTCTAATAAAAACTAAAAGCTCAACTACTCATCAACCATGTAATCTTAATTTTTCATATATTTTTTCCGCACTCTGCCATGAAAAGTTTAGGAATAAAAAAATATTCTTGAACCTTAGAAGTTAATGATAACCTAAGCTAATTTGAATTTTTTATTGCCTTAATAAGTTTTATTTTGTTAATGAATTTGATTTTAGTTATTAATTATTAGTAATATATTGCTCTCTCACAACTTATTTTCTAAATCTCTACAATATTTCTTTTGAAGCATTTTATACAATTTTTGACTGATTTTACATTCAGCATACTTGCCAACCTCCAAAGGAAAATAAACAGGAGATTCCACAAGAGGTATATAGGTGATTCACCAGTGACATTTCTTTTCACAACAGAATTATTAAAATATGCTTTTTGAATAACATGAATACTAAATTTAAAGTAATTAAAGGATTTTTCACCGATGTAAGCAAATTGGTAGCAGCAAAAAATATATAGTGCAAAGGAAAAACCAAATTATAAGAAGTGAATTTGCTTAAAGTTTCGTACATTCCCCAGTCTTTACCAAAAAATTCATTTACCTAAATTCCAAAAACAAAAATCAGTCTTTTATGAAAATAAAATATAAAATAAGTAGATGTAGGGTAGCACATGTGAAAATAAGTTCAAACTTTCAAAATAATTGAAATATTTTCAAGATGCAAAAGGATTGAAATCTGCTGCCAATTTCGGCAAAGCACGTGCTTTGTTGAACATGCAATGTAGATAGCTTCCGAAAAATTAATTTTTACTAAATGAGTTATTAATTGGAAAAATTCTTATTTCCTGACGTTGGTAGACTATAAAAGGGCGCCATCTATTGAAAAGATTATTGACTGAAAAAACGGGAGAAAATCGTAAAAAAACGGGAAATTGGAAGATGGAAGCAAAAAACGGGACTCTCCCGTTAAAAACAGTAGAGTTGGCAAGTATGTATTCAATTTAGTGTTGTGCTTGTGGGTGGGTTGAGGGCTGATCATAAATTAACTATACCAAAAGCCAATGTGAGCAAGTATCAATGTTTTATCTTTTCTCCTCCCCAGGCCCACGTCAAGTCTGATCGGAGCCATCATTCAAATGTCTTTTGAGCGCTTTTATGCAGTCGCGTTCAAGGAAAAATTATAGTTAACACCTGGAGTGAGGTTTTATTGACAAATATAAAATGGAAAATATTCGTTTTGGCATTTTTTAATTAAAAAAAAATGGGAAAATATTTTTTTTTTGGATACAATGTAAGTTTTTATTTCATGTCTCCGATTTATTTCAAGTTCAATTGTTCCCCTGTTTTGCTAATGTGTTTTGGAAAAAGGAAATTTTTTAAGTATCAAAAAGTTAAGCGCCTCACAAAAATATCTCTCTAATCTCCAATTGATGGATAATTAATCAAACATTCATGCCTATACATTATGACAACAGAGTACTGAATTCATTTCTAAACTGAAGTATTATAATGTGTCTAGGATATTCCACCATAAAATCTGAAACTAATAATTCTAAAACACAGAATCGTTAAAAGGTGGTTATTTTTTTTTTAGTTTATTGCACAAATTGTAGTTAAAGAAAAAAGGGTGGGGGGGGAATCGGGTAATTATGGCATGTCCAGTGCCGGATGAATGTCGATTTATGCAGTAGGCTAAGTTTCAAGATTACTACCCACCTCACCTTTCTGAACTTAATCCAAATTGTATCGAATTGTATGTAGGACAAGATTCAGGGTCGCCACTCGTCTTGTGGCCACCTAGTTTAAACAAGTGGCGACTAGAAAAAACTCCCTCACCATTTTTTTCCCTTTTCCCAAGAAAAATTTCCTGGGGGTGAATAGGAATTATGCACTAACTCAACAGGGGAGAAGACAATTTATTGCTTTGGGAGCATAAGCCTGAGTATAAACACTGACGGGGAGGGTCGAGTGGAGAACAGCGTATTTTGATCAGAAAGGCAATACTTCTGCATTTCAGCTACGTGTAAAATATTGCCACCATATTTGGTCATTTACAAGATGGAAGTTGACAAAATACTTAAAGTATATTCAGTAAATTACCGCCCATTAGCCAGGGCTAAAGCAAAAATACGTGAAATATACCGCCAGCTCAGTCATTTCCAGCCGAGGACTGCAGTTTCGTGCTTATTAGCACTCATCAACCCGGCATAGGAAAGTGACTGAGCTGGAGATGGAAAACCTCTTAAGGAAGCCAAGAGTGCGAAACAAACTGGTAGCTATTATAGAATTAGTAGACCAGACGAGTGACCGAAGCAATGGTTTCGGTTCAACTCGAAGATTGAACGCGAGGCAAGGTATATTCAGTAAATTGTCTGGTCTACTAATTCTATAATAGCTACCAGTTTGTTTCGCACTCTTGGCTTCCTTAAGAGGTTTTCCATCTCCAGCTCAGTCACTTTCCTATGCCGGGCTGATGAGTGCTAATAAGCACGAAACTGCAGTCCTCGGCTGGAAATGACTGAGCTGGCGGTGCATTTCACGTAAAATACTTAAGTGTCTAAATTTTGAAAGACAAAGGAGAATTGAAGTTTTATATTTTAACTGAAAACTAATGTAACTAATCAGGGTTCGTACGCCCTTGAAAAAACCTTGAAAAGTGCTTGAAAAAAAAAGTTCATTTTCAAGTGCTTGAAAACCTTGAAAAAGTTTTAAAACCTTGAAAAAGTTTCTTAGTGCTTAAATTCTCTCAAAAATCAACGAATTGTGCTTAGAAGTTTTAAAACAGTATTTCACCAATGCAATTTTCTGAACATGTGTTCAGTATGCAACATCGCGAAAAATTGCTTCCGTGTTTGGGATTTCAATCCTTTTGCATCTTGTAAATATTTTAATGTTTTTTTACAACCGAAAGATATTTTGACATATGGTACCTTAGATTAGTTTATTTTTTTGTTTAATTTCATTAATTAACAAAGAAATTAATTTGGAAACCATGACAACATTGAACTTACTCGGGTTTCGCGGAAAATTGCTCTTGTGTTTGAAATTTCAATCTTTTTGCATTCTGCAAATATTTAAATATTTTGGCTAATCAAATGTTAGTTTCGCATATGCTACCTTAGATTAGTATATTTTTTGTTTAATTTTAATAAAAAAACAAATAAATTTATTTCATGGGAAACATGCCACGTCGAACGAACTCAGACTTTACGAAAAATTGCTTCTCATGTTTGAAATTTCAATCTTTTTGCATCTTGCAAATATTTAAATATATTCACTAATCGGATGTTATTTTCATATTTGCTACCGTAGATTAGCATATTTTATGTTTAATTTCAGTAAAATATAAGTTTATTTTATGGGAAACATGACAACATTAAACTTAATTCGCGAAAATTTGCTTCCCTTGTTTGTGATTTCAATCCTTTTGCATTTTGTAAATATTTTTATATTTTTGGCAATTAGTAGTTATTTTGACACTGCTACATCAGATTGGCTTATTTTATTTTTTATTTTAATAACTAAAAAGTTAAAGAATTTATTACCTTGGTCTTGTTTAATTATTTGCTTATTTATTTTTGCAATTTTGAATGATTATCTTTACCTAATTTTTGGTCATAACAGATTTTTTTTAAAAAAAAGTTAAATTTCAGCAGTTGAGCACCTAACAAATTAACTTAAAGTTCGTATTTTAAATATAAAGTTGATTTATATAATTTTATTTATAAGTACATCATTTTTTTATGTCTTCTAAAATAAATAAAGTGTATAACAGGGGTGGTTGTGTTATGATTATTCACTTGAAATCCAGTAGTGTTCGTTTTTATGCTTTTACCTCCCTATATCTCCATTTTCCCCCTTTTCCTCAAATGTTCAAAATTACTACTTTATTAAGGTTGTGGGTACTTGGAGCTTACTGAAAGAGGCTTTAATCAGCAAAGGGGTAGATAGCTTAAGGAGGGTCATTCATCTTCATTTGGATCTAATAAATTGACCAGTACCAGTCTAGCTAGGCTCAGTGCCTGTTGCTGGTTATCAACAGGCACTGGGCATGGTATTTCTATGCAGAATATTTTTACTTAATAAACTATTTTATGAATTGTATGCATAGCAAAAGTTACTGTTGTGCATATGTATATTCAAGTAATAGGGGTCTTAGTTTTAAAAATTATTCCCCCCCCCCCCCTCGCCCCATTTTGCTCTTTGAAACTTTCAGGTAATTTTTTATAGTCTCACAAATCACAATTACACCTGAATATTATTGCCTTTCTGAATTTAAATTTTAATTTCAACAATAACCCATTTTTTCCCAAAACAAAACTATTTTTGTCATAATATATGTCAACTTCTTGTGAATCTTTTCAATTTCGAAATATGATTCTATAAATCTGAACTTGCACATTTAATTGTCTATTGCAAGTTAATCAATGAAAGCTGAATAGGCTCAAGTTTGCATTCAGAGTATTTATCACTGCTTAAGCTGCTTTTGTATATTTTGAGGTGTAGAGACTGGACTGTGGACTTTCATAAACTTTTCTTATTTCCTAATTTTTAAATTTACTCGAGGACAGTTTAAATGCCTTATTGGTGAACAGCTAATAAATACATACGAATAATTGATTTGCATACTTATAAATGATTTGCAAACCTAATATTTTTAGAACTTAATAGTGCAAACTGAAATAACTTTCTGGGTAGTGTTTTTGTCCTAACCGCCCTTATATTGTAATAAACCACTGTATAGATATTGGAAATAAATGTTGAAACCGGGGGGTGGGGGGGGGGGGGGGAGTGACTTCAAAAACTCCTCTCTGGCAATGCCATTGAACTTGGATATTTTAGTTTCTTCCCATAAAAGTTAAAAGCACTTATGAAAGGTTTTTTTTTAAGTATTAATTTGCTGATTCTAGAAAATATACAAACCTCTGACTGCTGCAACCTTTGAAAAACCTCAAAATTAAACCTCTTGGTATCTACTTCTCTTTATGACCAAACTTTTCAAACATTTTCAGAAAAACTCTCACCGCAGTAGATCTTTCATCAAAGCGTCTCTCCTTGTAGAAAAAACAATTTTGTTTTCCTATACTTTTTTGTATTATTGCCTTATTTCTTGTGTTTGTAGTAAATGAAATCTGCATACAATATTTTTAGTACAAATTTATGATATTGCCTTGAAAACAAAATTTTTTACCTTGAAAAGTACTTGAAAAGTGCTTGAATTTTTTTCTGCCTAAAGGGTATGAACCCTGCTAATGCAAAACATGCTGCTGTTTTTTTTTAGTAATTTAAATAATTTTTTTGAGAAATTTTAGTTTTATGAAGATTTTTTTCCATGCAATAAATTTGAAAATTTGTATCTTAATTTTTGGCATAGTTGCCATGTTTTATCATTCCCAAGATGGAAGTACATAAAACTCTAAGTGCCCAAGTTCCCAAAAACGGAATTGGATGTTTATTGAAATGCAAACTTGAAAATAAACAAAGTGAGCTTTTTTTTTTAGATAATTCTTAATTATTTCTAGAAAAATGCAAAGTTTTTCTTCAGAATATGACTATTTCGTTTAAACTGTAGTTTTTTAAGGATTATCAAAAATTTATAATCATTCATGTAATAAATGATTTTAAAACAATCAGACAATAAACAAACAAAATCTGAGACATGACGGCACATGGCATTAGGCGATTTGACGTGAAATGACCCAGCAGCAGCATTAAAAAAAAAACAAGAAAAAACATGGGTTTCTATATCAGGAAAAAGGAAACACATGGTGAAAAAAAAGGCCTGCTTCGCCAACAACAAAGTTGTCTGAGTAACAAAAGGGCCCCCATATCTAAAAAAGTTTAGATCCCTGTTAATCTAAACCAGCCCTGCTCATGGAACATCTCTCTGCACTTCTGGGTTTGGGGTTTGTTGCGCCATCATCCATTAGCTGTGGAATGACCTGGTCTCTACACTTATTCTGATGTGCATTTACAATTAGAAAAGTTGACTTAAAAGTCTCATTTGCGAAGTGATACTGAAATAAATGTAACTTATTAAATTTTACTTGGGGAAATTTGAATTTTGCTAATATTTAGTAAAAGTTTGAATGTGTTTACCTATTCCACATCAAAGAACTGAACGAATATGCTAAAGAAATAATATTAGATATTAAATGTCTAGAAGTAGAAATAAGGGGATTTTTTTTGCTTATGTAGCTGTTTGAAACGTATAGGTGATATTTCTATTTGATTCATTCATATCACTAATACATTGTAATTCACTTTTGATCGAAAAAGGTTCATACTTTGATTCTTGTTTTGTAGCTGATTGTCACACAAGGTGATATTACAAGTGTTACGTCTGATGCTGTGCTTCATCCTACAAACTCAACATTACACATGAACAGTGACATTGGTATGAGAAAAAATTTGTTTTCAACAGTTATTAATATTTATTTTTTTAATACTGTGTTTAACTTTGTTAAAATAATCCTGAAGTAATTAATAAAAGACTATAAAATGTATTAGTGCCAGGGTTGGGTTTTGGACTGTTCAAAACTGGGTTAGGACAGGATAGGTGGTTTTTACCGTCCAAAACTGTCTGAAACAGTCTTAAACTGTCCAAAACTATGCTAAAGCTAAAGTGGTGTAATCTAATCAATTTGTATTTACTACAATATTTAATGCATAAATATAAATATTAATGAGGTTTAATTAATGAGTATTTGATAATACTTTTCTCCAAAATGTTCATTCAAAAAATATTTTACTTAAAATGAAATGCCAATAACTTTATCTTATAAAAACTTCCTTTTGTACAGTTGGTAGAGTCATGAAAGGAAATTCACATTGCTACCAAGACAACTAATTTCAGTTACATTTATAACTCAAAGGAATGTTATTACATGTACAATATTTTTTAAAAGCATCATTTTTTAATGGTTTTTTGCAAATAAATTTTGTGTGATGTTTTAATGAAAATTATTTTTTAAATCATAGAGTAAAGAACAAGAAATTAATGATTAAACACAACTTATATTTTAAAACTTGTGCTACTCTTTTTTTAAGTTCATATTTTTTAACCGACTTCAAAAAGGAGGC
Source organism: Uloborus diversus (assembly GCF_026930045.1). NCBI lineage: Eukaryota > Metazoa > Arthropoda > Arachnida > Araneae > Uloboridae > Uloborus > Uloborus diversus. The sequence goes on along the minus strand of NC_072737.1, from coordinate 109,988,559 downwards.
GGTTATCAGTTCATACCGTATGTATGTTTTTTTTTTGTTTGTCCACTCATAGCGTCTCACCTAGTGAACGGATTTTGATGATTCTTTTTTTAATGGAGAGGGGATGGCTCAACTTAGGTCCCATTACTTTGTTTGACCATATTTGTTCTTTAGAAGAAAAGTTATGGGCAAAAAACAGTAAATCTTATGCAATTTCCCTATTAAATGATTAAAATGATATTGTAGCGAAGTTCGCACTTATCATCCGTGGATAACGGTGGCTCAGTAGTAGAATTCTCGCCTCCCACACGAGCGACCCGGGTTCAAATCCCGACTAGGACAAAGTGAATTTTACTAAAATTTCGTTTCTACTGTTTCCCGTATTTTCTCGAATGTTCTATTAATTTCTGTATCTTTCCAAGTCTGGAAAGTTCCAGCACTTTCTCAAGTTGTGTATAAGGAGATGTAACGTTCATTCGTGGTTCTGAATAAAGATCTCGAGTTGAGACTAACGAGTATTCGCTTCATTTGGCTTTCACATTGTCTTCGCTGTCTTCATCTACGCGACAATATGAAACTCATTGTTATAAAAGTTTGGTGCCATATAACAGTAACATTAATAGTAATTGTAATGATAATTTTGAATAAAGGCTTTTCTAAAGCAATACAGTGATATAGAGCCGAACTTCTTACTAGGTAACTTCTTATTTTTACTGAAATATCTACATTTACACTAAAAAGAATGAAATAAAAACATTTTGAAAAAAAAATAGAACCAACTTCAAAATTGCTCTAAAAAGTGAAAAATAATTTTATTCTTTAAACACCATCGATAATACTTTTAAACATAATTTTTGAAGTTGGCGCAAAAACAAAAAGTAAAATCCATTGTAACCATGCTTCGTTCATATTTTTATCAAAAAATCATCCAAAGTTAGGAACGAAACATTTATATCGTTACTCAAATATGCTGTCATCAATGCGTAATGCATGTGGTAGTGAAGAAACTGGACCTGGTTAAATTTATACTTGTAGTTGAGTTATGGCTGTGAATGATTTTATCGATCGTTTTTGCGCCAACTTCAAAAATTATGTTTAAAAGTATTATCGATGGTGTTTAAAGAATAAAATTATTTTTCACTTTTTAGAGCAATTTTAAAGTCGGTTCTATTTTTTTTTCAAAATATTTTTATAATATAATTACGTTCTGTATTTACAAAAAATTTTCATTTATTGCATTTAAGTCAATTATTGGACTATATTTTGAACACTTTCTTTCGACACATGCATAAAATTCGAAAAATTTGGTTTATGGTTACAAAAAAGAGAAAAAACTCATGCATACAAATTGAAACATTTAATGAAGAATTTAATTTCTACGTAACTAGATTAAAATCTGCTATATATATAAGCTATATATATATATTCATGCTTGAATATTCACATTAAATAGTTTAAAAAAACATAATTTTGACACATTTTGTTCTGTTTTTGATATTTTCTCACAGAATATGGTTTTTCAAAAAATAGTTTAGGACATCTTTGGATGCAAGGGTTTTGAACCGGATGGTAAAAACCTTGCCAACCCTGCTTTCATTTGCACACATGCACAAGCATAAGTAAATTTGGTTACCATTATCAGGGTGAAGCCCCGCGTGGGGTGAAAACCTGCACCAACTTTGACTTGACCGGCTGGGAGTGAGAAGTTTACCTCCAGGTGGTAGGTTTGCCTATTAAAATCTTTTGTGTTATGAAATTTTGTCCTTACAAGGCATTCCAGGCACAAGAATAAGGGGTAAATCTGTTTTTTACTACTTTGATCTAACTTTTGTGAAATATTATTTGAACATTGGAAAATGTAGGATTTGTAAAGAATAATCAAAGAGTTACACTTTGATACTGTTGCATTAAAGCTTCACCTTTGAGTGAAAATAGTTATTCTAATGCCTATTTAAATTCAACAGGACGCATTTTTCAGACAGTGGCAAAATGGGGAAAATCCCCACTGATGTTTTGGGGTAAATCCCCGCATCTCCAAAAGTGTGGAGATTTTCCCCACCCTGTTTAAAATTGTAATTTTTGAAATTTTACTGGTATTTTTGTTTAGCATGCGTTTTGTGCGGTTTATTCTACTTTAAAAACCAATTGTTGGTGGACATTTATTCATAAAGATTCAATTTGGATAGAATTTTTCTAAGTTAAACATTATGTATATTTCAATTCAAATGTGCTTCCAATAATATATAATTTCTATTTTTTTTTTTTTTTCATTTTCATACGTATGATTTTTTGTCCCAGTACTTATAAAAGAAAACAGTTTAAAATCAGGAGAAATGTCAAGCTTAATGAAGCACTTAGTTAATTGCTGACAGTGCTGCATTTTATGTGGTAGACATTAAAAATTGGTGAAAAATATCAAATGAAAAAATCTCTGAAAAATTGAACAAAAGCGTGATATTTCAAAGAACTCTTCACTTTCTTAGAGTAACTGTCCAGAGAAAAACCCAAAGTTTATTCTTGCTTAATGCTGCTAAGATAACTCCAATATGCCAAGAAGGAGAAGGCTATGTTAAAGGGGTTTTTTTATAAAAAAAATATATTCCAGTAACCAGCAAATTTACTGAGACACAGTCATTTCTTTTAAATGAAGACATAATTTAAAAAATTCTAGTAACCTCACATTACAGCATGGTTTCACAATGCAATAACTGTTTTAAGAGGCTCAAATGTATAATCTATTCGCTACGCAGTAGGTTCCTATGGTTGCAGCAAAACTAACCTGCCAGTGTAGTAATGCTGTGATAAGGATTTTCACTATGCAGTCAGGTTAGGTTTGTTCCAGCTGTACTATGTTTACTAATATATATAACTAGCAAAAATACCCGGCGTTGCCTGGGTCAGTAATAATTATGAGAAACAATTGTTACCTGCATTTGTTTTCTGTTTTAAGTAGAAGAATTTAAAACACACATTTTTGACGTTATTAAAAATCTAGCTTCTTCCTTGCTGATAAAACTAAAATAGCAGTAAGTAAAAAGAGCAAAATAGTATTCATTTAGAAACGAAAACACAAAATTTAAGCATATATACAAATTTTAAGAATTTCCGAAATATGAAATTAAACTTCACATGTTTAAAAAGATTTATCACTTAATAGTTTTTTTTTTTTACATGGAGTCTTATGTCTATTGAAGTACGAACTGTTTAAAAAAATGTAGCCGCGCGCCCGTGATCCCCTTAAACTTGCTTTAGCCAATTTGGAAAATTTCAATTATTGTAGGTTCTTGATGCAATTTAAAATGTTACCGAATTTGCGGGAATCTTTTTGGGATACCTTGGATAATGCTCCCCCTCCTTACTTTGTAAAACGGTATGTTACTAATTTTTGTTAAAGAGATATTGTCGCCAGATGCTAAGATACTTTTGGTCACCATAAAATGGCGCTAAACAATTTCATCCGAAATGTTTCCAAAATAAGTAGTAAAATTTGACGATAGTTTGAATTTGTGCACAAAGTCACATTAATGGGTTTTTGTGCTGTTAATGGATTTGCCTAATTTAGTTGCTGGATTAATTTACAGTAAAAAAAGTTTTTAAAGATTCTTTGATTGCCGATATTTTGTTTACATGGTGAAAGCTGACAAACATTATTATGTAGTCTTTGGCTTCAAAAACCGCTACAGTTGAAAAAACTGCCAAATGCATCCGCTACTGAAATCTTTCTGCATAAATTTTGGCGAGGTTTCTGCTGTTAGATTGGATAATGATTAAGTGTCCAATCGGCACAAAAAAAAAAATGCACTAAAGTTCCGTTTAAATGGAAAATAATCAGTCAAATCTAGTTGTTAATAGCCAATCTTGGGGAAAAAACGTTACTTTAAGATTTGACTTGAGAAAAGCCTCAAACAGTCAGACGAAACACAAAAATATTCAACAATTCTAGCTATGAACTGGGAGTTGAGATGACACACTAAATAATGACTTGGGTTGATGAAAGCCTTCGAACAGGGAACAAAAAAGCTCATAACTCGTTTTTCATACAACTTAGAAACTTCAAACAGATGCTATCTTCAGCAGAAAAATTGGCGCTTTCGATGGACATATAATGTTAATATGTGCATGTTTTTTTCCACCCCCATCTTGGGGCATCTATGCGAAAATTGGGACTAAAATTGGAATAAAAAGGGAACTATCAATCGGATTTTTTTCGAACTGGTCCATAAACCTTCCCAGTACCAAACTGAACAAACAGTGAAAGTTTCAGCCAAATCTGCCGGGTAGTTTCTGAGATCTTAGGGAACAAATTTACCAAACTCCATTTTTATATATATAGATTACTAACATATACTAAATGCCCTACGTTTCTTACAGGGGGCAATTGCATCCCTGCCCCTCCCTTGGAGCCACCTCTGAACATATTATAATTAAAATGTTTGGAGAATTTCCGTAAACAGTGGTGTTCCCATAGGTTGTACTAAATATACGCCGTATACTCTCAAACTTTTTTTAGACACAAAGCGTATACCCTCAAGCTCCAAAAAATTTGATATTGTGACACATTATGCATATGATCGCATACACATACTGTGCGTAGTGGATTACTGGGAGTATACTCTCCGGGAACATCACTGACCGTAAAACCGTACAACTTTAGACCACTTTATGAGTATTTTTCTTCATATTTTCTTTATTTTTTTTTCCAAAAAAGATCGAGAATTTAACCATACACTACCATACATCTCAGCTATAGAGTGATGCTTCGAAAAAAAATCTAAATTAAACACAAAGGGAGGCGGAATTTTTCACATAGTGGTATAAAGTTTGCACATGGTGATGACAACTTTAGACCACACCATATTTTCCTTGATATGCATTGCTAAACCCTTCCAGTCTAAAGTTACAATTCATAGATCGTTTTGTTTCAATCCCGTACACTGCAAAAGTTTAAAAATACATTTTGTAATTACTTTTTCTGATTTATAAATTTGTTTATACCTTTTGAGTCAATTTCAGGTTCTCTTAAATAAAATCAATTTTAAAAAATACAATATTTTATTCAGATATATAAATATGAACTTTAGATAGTATGAAAAGCAATCAGTAGGTACGTACTCCTGGATTTTATTAATTTTTTTTTACAAGGGCATTTTTGTTTATCATTTTTTACAGGATCTTGATGCATTTTTTTTCCTAATTGGGTAAGTTTCTTTGTTGTCGCAATAATGTATTTTTTTATTTTGTACCAAATGACATTGGGAAAAGGAGGCCAACACCAAAATTTACCCTTTTTTGCCTTTTTTGTTGAAATTTGGTTGCTCCTGATTTCTTTGATCACCTTTTCCATCAGTTCAGGCAAATAGTTGAGGTAAGGATGGCCGTCTATCTTCTTTCTTTTCCCAGGATTCATGTCGAAAACCAAAAAAAACCCCCCGAAAACTAGAAAAATGCTCAAGACAATACAAAATTGTTCGCAAAATATTGACAAACGACCGTAAAAATGGGTGGGCTAAAGTTGCAACTTGAATTCTTATATTTTGTTTACTTCAAAACAAGTACACAAAGCAACATCAGGATTCGCCGAGAAGGCTAGATCATCTTAGATACCTAATTAATAAAGTAATAAATTTATCTTTGGAGACTTCAATCGCAAATATAGGTTTCAAAGGAGACTTTGAGAGCAGAAGCAAAAATTTCAAAAAAACTCCCAACACAAATGAATTTTGATACCAGGATGATAACACTGGAGCTTGGGGTAAACAACAAGAACTTTGCTGGACAACACTTGCAAACCTACTGATTTTTTTAAAAGACTTTAACTTTGCTCTGACGACATGGTACATATTACCAGATTCCTTCAGTGGTCTAAAGTTTCAACACTGGTCTAAAGTTGTACGGTTTTATGCTGTGCCTTGGTTCAGAAGAGATTTAGTAAACAGAGCATTTTAAAGGAATTACTGTTATTGAACAAGACATTATTACTGTATAGGTTTTTAATCAAGGTTGGTTAGTATTTAGCCACTAGTGTAAGGATATTTTCCTTTTCTAACATTATTGTGATGCTTTTTATTAATTATTAAGTATTCTTCATACATTTAGTTTTAATCTATTGTTAATTTAGGACAAGCCTTGGAAAAAGCTGGAGGTAAAGAATTTCAGCAAGAAGTAAAAGATGTCTTGTCTTCCAATGGACCTCTTGATGTTGGATCTGGTACTCTTTTTCATTTATTTATATATAGTCGACTCTTCGATCTTGACATCCCAAGAGACCAATTAAAACGTTTGAGTTATGGGAAATTCCCGCAGCTTTATCAAGTGTTTGGGACCTAATGAAAACTTCGGGATAAAATAATATTTGAGTTCTCAAGAGTCGACTGTATAAATAATTCTTTTTTTATAAATAGGTTTTTTTTTTTTTTTGGCAATTATGAAAGTTTTTTATAACTAAAGTATGGGGCAGTGGGCAAACAGAAAGTTTCTTAATGTAAATCCCGGACGAATGTAGAATGACTGAGCAGATTTTTTTATAGCAGCAGGAAGTGTAAATTTGAAGACCTGTTTCATAAGAAAGTAATTAATTCTACGTGGAAGTGGGAACTTGTTTATATACTTAATATGAAAAGAATTTATCTACTCAGCATTCAAGTAACCCAAGCATCTTGCTATGTTCTTAATCTTTCATCCCCACACTTATAGATTAAAAGTTCTGATAGCGTATTATATGAGTAATTTTTTGGTAATTCGGACACAAGATCGGCAATAAGGATCCTGAATTGTTTTACTGTGGATTTTTGCTTATCAATAAAGTAATTAAAGCTGTTAATGCATATTTGAGCAGAACACTTTGGCAAATAAAATTTAATTGCTAGGTGCTAACGACAACTTACTACTTCATACTGACTTCTATAAATATTTAACTAAATATAAATATTATTACGCGTTCAATGTAGCTTCAAACTTTCTTTTAATGACGACAAAGTTCTTGAGAAAACACAGGAGATTTATTTACAACTATGTACAAGAAATATTGTTAGCAACTTCTAAATTAACCATAGCAATTAGGCAAATATCAATTAACACCGTAAACTCAACGGTTGTGCACGAATTTATATCAAAATACGCGAAAAACACAGCACAAAGGCTAATACACACAATACCAGAGCTAATGGCTCAGGCGAAATTCAGACAGTTTAAAAAACAAAACTAACTTAATCACGCGCGGAGGTTATTTTTAAATCCTGGAGAAGTTACGACAAAATTCGAAATGCTTCTCAATGTTTTCTTTTTATTCCATTCACAAATGTTATCCAAGACCATATACATCATACAAATGTTGGGGGGAGGGTTGTATATTTATAACAAGAAACTATTTACAGTTTACGTTACTAAGATATAATTTTAGGTGAAAGATAATGGAATTAATGCCAAATTTAGCCAGATTACAACAAATTATTCATCAAAATAATTACTATTTACAGAATTTGTAACAATATCATCGAAAACAGCAGATTTCAAAACTTGTTTTTAATACTAAGTGTGTAATACTAGGACAATTTATTATTAAACTACAATTTATTTATTCTTTTAATGTAGTGTTTTTGTAAATCCTTGGTATAAATTGTAAAAATATAATTTTATATGGAATGATTACATAAAGATACCTTAGTTGTAATGTTGTAACTCATTATAAGAGATTTTCAATTGCCACGTCTTTCCTGTTTCTTTATAGTGTCACTGTTTTGTAATTTGTGTGTGAAACCTTTTTAAAACAAGCTTTTATTTCAGCTGTGATTAGTCCTGGACACAATTTCCCTGCCAAATATGTCATTCACTGCAATATACCCTCATATGGATCATCAAATTCTTCTGAACAACTTGAGAAAGCTGTGAAAAATATATTAGTGCTTGCTGATGAAAAGAATTTGAAATCTCTGGCCATTCCATCAATAAGTAGCGGAAGGTAAAAAGTATTCACTTTTAGCTCAGTTTCTACTAGAATAAGCACTTTTCTTTTTTGGATTGACAAATGTTGTAGGATTAAATAGTACTAACTCATGCATTTTGATAATCGTTCAGTGACCAGATATTTTATTTTCATTATCATAATTCTTAGAAGTATCTAATTAATGCATTGCAGATTGGAGTGATAAGGGTGCAAAGGCAGTGAACTTGGAACACAGAACATATTTATTCAACGAAACACAGACATAACAAACAGATACATGACTAGACTGCAACTAAATATTCACTACAACACAGCATAATGCAACTTGGAGATGACGTCACAAGTGAGTCAATCACAGCTATGGGAACGGTCTATATTAGATTAGATAGGGTTTAACATTGCAGCTCAACACCCCCGTCAATGATAAACCAGTGAAATTTTTAATTCAATCACATCAATACACATAAATAAAATCATTTGAAACACAATACATTTTTAACATTTAATAAATTCTAACATTTGTAGTGCTTTGAAGCAGAAAGTGGTTTTGAAGTATAGCATGCATTTTGTTGAAAGTAATTGTATCCTTTGTCACATAGCTTCGCTAATCGTTAGCTCTTCCAGTCTGTTGTTTATTCTTGTTGTGACAACCATGGGTGCAAGACCTTCAGTCTCAGGATGGATTTCTGTCTTGGACAAAATTTCCAAGATGGAGGTCGGGACGGAAAGAAATTCAATGACTTTCCATCAGTTTTTACTTAAAAAAGAAAAATTGAGTGTTTGGAAAATATGCTTTAATATTGCTGGACTTTTCCATAACCACGAATTTACATCTACATTCTCTAGATTTTCCGCCTGGGCTTGTTTTGTTTACAACATGCTTTTGGAGGAGTGGCTTTTAAGACTCACACCGTTTGACTTTTTTAGGTAGCTCTGTTATTTCCAACTCACTGCATTGCAGACCGCACAGTTGCTCGCTATTCTCACTAATTTTTCGAGTTGATCGCCTTTCGTTTTTATTTTTCACTTGCTATTTTCAATCATCCTTTCGTTTTTTTTTTTTTTTTCTCTCATTTGCATTTTTTTTTTTTTTTTTTTTGGCAAACATTGCATGCATGAATGAAAATTATGTGTGCACTTAAATTGTCTTAGAGTTGAATCATAATCACTGGTTGAGTGTGATTGCTGATGGGATGAAATGTTTACGCCACATCAAAGGGCGTCTACATTCCTCGCAAAACGGGAACTATCAAGGATTTTGAAGATTTTAATGAGAATGGGAATTCTGGAAAGAGTCAAAGGCAAATTTCAAGCTGAATTGCAGCACTGATGGGCAACCGTTCCTGCATCTTTGTCATGATTCTGGTAAAACATTCTAAAACTTGGAAGAATTACTAAATCCCAATGATTTTCAATCTAACACTCGCTAGAATGGAAATAGTGGCTGGGGGGGAGAAAGGAAACGAGAGAAATAACGGCAGCATTAGTTTGAGAAAAAAACGCTGCTCTTTCAAAGAGAGTAAGTCCGCAAATTAACCTATGATACTGAAGCCTTAACCTGTTCATACTTTGGAAAATCTAGGGAGGGGAGGGTTGTACTCAAGGGCTCCAGAATAAAAAATCGAAAAACTTAATTTTAAGCCATTTTTGAAGCTAGGAGTGGTTTGGGATTCCTCCTCTGCAAACTCTAAAAAAAAAAGGGTCAGAAATGTTTAGGCTGTCTTTAATGATGTAAAAGTGGGGAGGGTGAGGTTTTAAAAAAAATCGGAAACTGGAGTCTTAAAATTACTAATCTAAGTAATCTTTGGTGAGTTTATGAGAAATGGTTTCGGTGTTCTAACCTAAAAATGTTTTGTAGCTGATGCATTAATAACTATTTGAGGCTATACAAAAATGACTTAAGAGAAAGGGTATTTGGGACCCTCTTCGGAAAAATGTTTGTATTTGAAGTCTTAAATTTTTTTGACTGTCTTTGGCAATGTCAAGAAGGGGGGTTGGGGCTCTCTTTAAGCGAAATTCCAAAATTGGATTCTTAAAAACGCAACTTTAGACCATCTTTAATGAACATATAGGGTGGGGTTCGGGTTCCCCCTCCCCCTTCGAAGCTGAAGTATTCAGAACTCTGCTATAGGTAATCTTGAGGGACTTAAAAAGAGGGAATTCGAAGGCTTCCTCTCAATAAATTTTACAAATTAAATTCTAAAAACTTCAGTGATGAAAAAGAGGAACCACAAACTTAAGTCAAATTTAGTGAACTTACGGGAAAGAGTTCTGGTGGGGGGGGGGGGGGGTCTCTTTCCCCTGAAAATTCCTCTATGCTGAAGTATTGAAATGCTTTTTGGGCTATTTTTGAGTGAGTTAAGAGTTTGGGAATTCCTGGGTCTTTCTTGATACATTTTCAAAATTGAAGTCTTAAAACTTTGGATTGTCTTTGGCGATGTGGGTAGGGGAGTTGCTCTTTCAATAGAAAAATAAATCTTAAACACAAACATGCACTGCCTTTAGTGTGCCCACTTCACACAAGGAGAGGGGAGTATTCTGCCGCCCAGCCCGAAAAATTTTCGTTTCTGAAGTTTTAAGGACTCTGTTTTGGGCTATCTTTGGATGACATAAGTGGGAAGGGAGTCGGAAACTTCTGTCAAAAATTTTCCGAAATTAAAGTATTAAAACTTTTAGCCGGTCATACGTCATGTATATAGGTAAAGGGGGTATTGTTAACTGAAAAAAAATTAGAAACTGAAGCCTTAAAAACTCAAATTAGGGCATTTGTGGTGAACTTGGAGGAAGGGGTGTTCGAGAGTTCTCATCCCAATCCATTTTTTGACGCTGAAATATTTAAAACGCTACTTTAGGCTGTATTTGAGTGCCTTTTGAGGGACATGATTCGTGGGCTCTCCCTTGTATGAGAATTCAGTTCCCCTATTGCTTTTTTTAAATAATTAATATTGGATTGTGTTCCTCATTTAAAAAATATGTCTACTTCACTGTAGCTGTTTTTTATTGCTAGTTTTACCACCTCCTATGATATAAAGGAATTCTTTTACAAATGAAGACTGTGTGTGACAAGGGGGGGTGGAATGGTGCCAGTTCATTAATCGCCCATACCCTTCCCTCACGTTTCTTTCTTTTTTGGTTTGTTCGCGCTATCTTGGGTAGACTTTCCGATCAGAACTGATTTATGTTGCAAAAGTGAAAATCTTTAGTCCCAAGTGATTTTATTGCTGCAATAAAAAGGTTTATGATTGGCAAAAAACTAATGACTTGGAGCCCCGAACACTTTTACCCCTAACATCATCCAACATCGTCTAAAACTGTGTTTTTGGAACTTCAGTTTCGAAATATTGGAGGAATATTTTCGAAATATCGAAGGAGAGTTCTTGAACTCCATCCCTTCGATAATGCATTTAAAAAGCTTATAAATGTTATGAAAGATGGAGTTAAATTTCGTTTTTAAAGCTTCAATTTTTCAATTTCAGGGAGAGTGCCCCCCCCCCCCCTCTATAGTATTTTTGAAGATCGCCCGACATTGTGATTTTGGGACTATCAGTTTCAAAAAATTCATGTTAGAGAATCCTGACCCCTCCTTTCCCTGAACTTTACCAAAATGGCCTATTATTGCATTTTGCGGACTTCAATTTAAAAAAAATTCTAGTGGAGAGCCCCCCCCCCCCCCCCATTCCTTCCCGCATTATTGGTGGTTTTTAGGTTTTTTTTAAAACTACTATATCAAAACGCTTAAATATTACAATTTAAACTAGGTCCATGTTGTTAGAAAAAAGTCGAAAGCGAAAATTTCAAAGCAAACACAGATTCCAAAACTGCCATAGTCAAAATCTACAAACATTTATGCTCATTAATTTTTCCTTATGTGCGTGTGGAGAGGGGAGAGGGACTCAAAATATTTTTAATCTTGAATACATCACCAAACTTGCACGCATGATAACAACTGCTTCGCTAATTCCTCGAATTTCAGTCGAACTTTTATTGCAAGGTTAAGATTTCGCACAGGAGAATTTTTCAAAGACAGAAACAGGGATTTGTTTGACAGAAAGTGGTTTGAATATCCGCCATCCAGAATGAACAAATTAGATGTATTGCTGTCCACATCAAGGGAATCACATTCCACATTAAGGCATTTTTTATAATCTTGCTTAGGGACTTCAGGGACTTCTTTTTACTTGTGTGTCTATATTCTTTACAATTCCAGCACATGATATCTCGAATATTAGTTTGATGTTCATTGTGCAACTTTGTGGAAGGTATTTCTGTGAGAATTGTTCCAACGATTCTTGAAATTCGATTTGTGATGAAAGTTATTTTTCTTTGTTGCCTCGCGTTGAATTTTTCAACAATTTTAATTTTTAAAGCCGTTGGTTTTGGTAGCTCGTCTCTAGATTCTATAGGAACACGAAAGTTATTGAAACTGCTTGGCAAACTATAAAGCAGCATAATAGTCAAAAGTTCATCATCTATATTGATTTCCAGGTCTTGCAGCTAGTCAACTAAGTTGAAGAATTCACTTAAAGGATTTCAAGCGTCATTTTCAAGTGCAGCAGTGATTTTAAAAGGTTTGCTTTTCTCACAGGACAGGTTGATTTGAAAATTTCTGACAGCTTAGTCCAAACCTCTTTTGCAGTAGTACATCTTTTAATCTGTTTAAGTTCTGTAAGCTGGATGCAATGGATAATGTCCATCATTGCTTTTTCGTCACCGGCATTTCATTTTTTATTTCCATCCATGTCTGTTGCTGCGGGAGGATTTTCAACAATACATTTCCAATTATCATTCTTAATAAACATTGCTTTCACTTGTATTGTCCAAGTTTCGTAGTTAGACGTATTCAGCAATTCCATTTTGAAAAAGAGTTTTTTTTTTTTTCGAGCTTCAAATACATAAGTCATTTATAGGTATGTTTGTACATGTGCTTGGCACTCATGCAAACAATTAAACTATAAAATAAATACTTTCACAATTCATGGGCCATTGAGAATTAGAATGGCTGATGTTATGCCCGCTTTTTCACAGCAAAAAAAAAAAAAAAATTATAAGACAAAATTCGTTGATTTAAATCAAATGATTTTTTTTTTTAAATCATTGATTTAAATCAGTTGATTTGAATCACGTGATATTTTTTTAACAATCATTAATTAAAGTCAGTTCATTTTATGTTTATAAATTAATTTTGCTTTTTTAGAATGTGTTAGCTTTAAATTTAACTACACTGCATTATACAATCTTAATTTCAACAGGCAAAACGACATAGATCCCTCTTTCTGTGCGTGAAACAGATTTTTACTCTTGCAATATTGCTTTTACTCCAACATTACAGTTCAATTCAGTACAGAACCAAATAAAAATTTGCATTTTTTCTTATACACCATCACTAATATAGTTAAGAAAAGTAATTGCTTAGCATATTTTTTTACACTAAAACTTAATGAAAACCTTATTTTTAAGCAAAGCATAAAACAAAATCACTTCTTATCTAAGTATTATAACGTATTTATAAATCTTAAAAATGTATTGAATAGTTAGAGAACGTATCTTAGTTTAAAAGTAAGCTGAATGGATTCATCTATTGTATGAAATATATATCGTTTATAAGTGTAAAGTAATTAATAACAACAAATTTTTTAAGATTTTTTTTTAATTCTATTTAAATCAAAAATCTGATTTTTTGATTTTCCTAAAAAAATTTAAAAAATTACAAACCCTGGAATAAGGCGAATCTCTTGTCTTGTAATTATTTCTATGGATCAGGGTAGCTTTCAGCCTAAATTAGACTTGGCATTGTGAATCTCGCACCTTTTTGCATGGTTCATGCATTTTTCCTTCATTGTCTTGTAGAGACCCTTGATGAAATCATTCTAAAGTAAGGGAGTTAATGTTTTTTTTTTTTTTAAATTCATTATCTTTTATCAAATTAATGAAAGATTTTACGAATTTCTATAGCGTTGAATGGTAGATCAAATTCAAAGTATGAAAATCATTCTTTCACAAAATTTTTGCTGTGATGTGCATTTTTGTTAAATTTTGAGTCTTTATTTTAATGCTATGGAAAAAGTATACAATAGACCTTCATTTTACGTGGGGGTTATGTTCGACAGAAATGCTGCTTAAATTGAGACCTAATAGTAGTGTTAAAATAGGGGTTAGGTTCCGTAGATAAAAAAAATACTTCATTCTAGTGATGACTAATTGTGTAATAAGTTTAATGTGTACTTATATCGGTTTTCATGCACAATATGCATAAAGAAAACATAAACTAATTTCATGTTCTGTTTATAAAGAAGAGCTAGCTATGATAGTCTTTTGTCAGTCATTAAGAATTTTTCTCTACTTCTTTGCAGAGCATTAACGCATCCATGATCACTTACGTCATTTCCATGATAGAATCTTCCTTCACTAACAAACCAGAAAGATCATTTCTATTGTCTAGGAATGGCTTTAATTTTTCAATATGAACGTTTTTGGTTGTGTGTCGCCAAAGTCGGTATCCTAGTTGGATTTGACCTCCTTTGTCACTCCTAAAAGCTCTTCTTCCAGTGAGTTCTGAACAGTGTGAGTTTAATATCTTTACTTCTGGAAAGAGCTCTGAAACCAATTGCATAAAATGTCTCCAGGGGCCCAAGTTTGGTTATTAGCACGCTAAAATGCAGTTAATTACGTGTAATCTGCAATCTTTAGGAGTCTAGATTTTGAAAGAGTGGAAAATGTTATCTGTTTGCATTGCCGCATCCGCGTAAAAACGAAATTCATCCGCGTAAAATAAAACAGCGCTCATAGTTCTCCTATATTTCCTATATTTTCACAATTTGTCAGATATTCTCCTATATTTCCTATATTTTCTCACTGTCTCCTATATTTTTTTCGTCAGATGTTAAATGCTGCCCAAAGATGCAAAATTCTTTGATTCATTCTTTTTTCTCCCCTGCACTGTGCACTATTAGATCTTTAATTTTAGAATATGTATTAAACTTCTGTTTGAATATTTTTATGAAATATTCGTAACATTGATGGTTTTACTTGCAACTTTCAACTTGTTTTCTTTTTTTTTTTAATGAGTTTACTTTGTAATTTTAATATTTTTACGTGTTAACTTTAAGTGTACTGCTGTAAAGATTTTGAAAGCATTTAATTTTCTTACATGTAGTTCAAATGACCGGTTGTAGCTCAAACAATTATTTTTGAAAATGCCTTGTACAGATTTTGGTACCAATTCAACTTTGAGTACTTCAAATGTTTCAAAGCTTGTAGCTCGCTCAAAACTCTAACTATCTCGATGAAAAAATAGTCATTTTATAGGATTTCTTTCTGCTTTTTTCAAATATGTACTTATTTTGTGTGTAGATTTTCCAATAATTTCAGAAAATGGTCTTCCTTTCAGAAAAGTTTTATTTTACTCATTTTTTTCTATCTACTCGGTTATGGTTACAAACTGGAGAGAATAATGGATGGTTCTATGCTCCACTTGGGTTCTTTTAACACCCCCTTTCATTTGGCAGATTAGGTCGAATTCACCCGTTATGCATGTGTGTATATATACACACATTAACTGTAACAGGGTTCGCGTTTACGCGCTATAGCGGGTTTTTTACGCAAATTCGCGGGAAAGGGACGCAACTTCCATGAAAAATCGGGTCCCAGGGACCCAGAAAACCCAAAAGATAAGAACCAGAAAAAAATGGGAGAAAATGCTAAAGATCTATTTAGTAAATGCTTTTAAGCTTCAAAATGACCAGGAGAATCAACAGAAAGGGACTAAAATGACCCTATCTATTTATCAGCTATTCAAACACACCCCAGTTGTGGACCACTCAATGGAATTTTAGTGATAAGACTTGAGCTTACAGTGACCTCCTGGGCAGAGCTCAGGGAGCAAGTTCATAAATAGCCCATTGTACTGTATTCTAAGAATAAGCTCTCTCTCAACTTTTATCTTGAGGAAATTCCTAAAAACAGAAATGAAGACTAAAAATAAGAGAGGTTTTCAATGCAATCTTCAGGATTAATACAAGACAATTGTACAGTAAAAATATTGTAATTTGGCATTCATGTAACCAGAATTACTTTTGAAAATCATTATTTTGCATCCCCAATAAAAAGAGGAGAGAGAAAATAATGGCGAACATTTTCCAGATCGCGCTAAAGACAAAGAGTTCTGAACTTTACATTTTTCTTGTTAAATTGCTTATGAATACTTGAATTTTATACAAAAGCACTTTAACCTAGTTCTTTTTCTAATAATTCATCTCTTTCTGATGGGTTATTTTTATTTGGACTTGCAAAAGTCGGGTATTATTCGATCGCGCCATTTTCAAAATGGCGAGATTTAAAAAATAGAACAAAAAGCAAAACAGATATTTTGAACGAGTTAAAATAAAGTCAAATATACTGATTTAAGATTGCAGATGAGCAACTTTCACACTCATATGAGAAAATGTTTCGTTTTTGCGATCGCGATTTTTGCGTTGGGGTTCATTCGCTTGCGATTTATTATTATTATGTAATTGCCAATGATAATTGGGAGGGGGAGGGGCTGTTCGCTTTTTTCACTAAGAAAAATTTCCAGGAAAACAAAGGTTAAGGGAGTGCTTTTTGCTTGATCAATCAGAAGCACTTGTTTTATATTTTATGGTAAAACCCATTTTTAAAGTAAATTTTGAGTTAATCTCATTGTAACTCACCAAATAGTTTCTCACATAACTAAGTCTTGCAAGTGTATTATTTGAAAATAATTTTACAATGATAAAATCACAAAAAATTAGGGCAAAATTAACCAATTTATTTTATTTCATGCCTCCCCCCCCCCCCAAGGATATTTTTATATTATTCATTTACACACTAAGATTTTCTGTTTAACATTTAAGGGACTCATTTTTTCCACCAAAGGAGCCAAATCTATTTCATTAATGGGTCCCTGGGACCCAGGTTACGGATAGTTGAGCGCAAACACTGTGTAAGTTATGGATAATACTGTTACAGCGAGCACCAGGTAATTGAATCAGCGTGTGTTAATGAATCAATTCCACAAAAAGTAAACGAAATCCAGTTTTAACATTAAAAAATAGCAGAATATATGAATCAAACTTGCTGCTTAAATGAATCAAGCTTATGAGACTGACCATTTCCCACAAACGTGATCCATTAGTGCAGTCTTTTTTTTTTCTTTGCCTTTGTTTAGTTAAATCAGATTTTTTTTTTTTTTCTGTAAATAATGAAACGAATGGGAGGCAGAGGTTGCACACTTTTTGTAATAATTTTCACATGATACGTCCAACAGAACCAGTGAGACAAGAGAGACATGGAGTCGACAGGTCTTTTCATCGTTACTGTTAGCAATGAACTGAAGCAATGAAGTACCAATACCAAGGATTATGGGTAGATTTATGACATCAAAAAAAAGAATGTCCAAATTAATTATTACTTAGTTTTAGCAATCAGTAAGAGATGCATTTTTCGAAGCACATAAGTTAAAATTTGAATTTTGTAATTGCTTTTTCATACTGTTTTGCAATAAAATTCTTTAAATAATTGGAGAATTGATTTTTAGTATGCGGTATAGTTCTAATGATATGTCGTTTGACCAAAAATTTAATAAAGTTCTCTGATATTGTATGTAGAATTCCATGTTTAAAAGAAAAAAGAAACATGCTCACAGAATTTTTCCTTATTGAATCAAAATTGTCTTAAACATACATGACTCATATAAGTGACTGGGTACAAAAATTCATATGCTCTCACATCTGTGACTCTTCACATTGCTATGACATCATGCATAATAGAATTGTATTGATACTGGTTCTCTGATTTGTATTGTACGTTGCTCCAAACGTACTAGATGCTATACTTTTTCGAAATTCCTATATATTTTCTACCAAACTCCTATAGCTTTTTCCTTTTAAACTCCTATATATTTTGCTATCATACTCCTATATATTTTTCTATCAAACTCCTATATTTTTCCTTTTAAACTCCTATGTATTTTTTCCACTTGCTATGAGCCCTGTAAAATAAAGGTGTCAAATCTTGAACAGCATAAAATGAACTCGCGTAAAACGAAGGTCTACTGTATAGTAGTCCTGTAAAATATTTACATCTGTAAATATACCAAGTATGTTTCAATCATATTTTAGCCAACTGTTGTTATTCCCCCCCCCCCCCCCCGTGTAAATCTTTTATTGACATCCTTTCTAGATAATTTTTTGTTGTATAGGATTTCTAGTGTTCTGAAGTAAAACTGTTGTTGTTTTTTCTCCCCTTATTGAATTTAGTTCAAGCTTTCCCAAACAACAAGCTGCCCAGATAGTTCTGAAGTCAATCTCGAACTACTTTGTCAACATAATGTCCAGCTCTCTCAAACAGATATTCTTTGTTCTCCATGATATGGAAAGCATTGGAATTTATACCAGTGAGCTTGCAAAACTTGATTCTTAGCAAATTCCTCTAAGGTAAGATTTTAACTTTATTTTATCATTAGCGTTATGCTGTATGAAACCATTCTTTCATCCATATTCACCCTAATTCTGGCATTGCCATGTTCCTCTCATAAAAGTTTTATTGTTATTATTATTTACATTTGTATTTTGTGTAAGAGAAGTTTTAAGATACATCCTTTTAAAATCTTGATGAGTAATAATATGAGATTTTTCTACTTATGTGGAATGTTATTTTCAAAAAAAGCTTTAATCTACTGCTGCAGGGCATTTATCTACATTTTATTTCAAAACCACTATACCTGAAATATAATTTTAATATAGATTGAAAGCCTTGAGCAAGCTTTGAATTAACAAAATTGTAATAGGTCAGAGAAAGTCGCAAATTTTTCCTCTGAATTTATAAGTCAGAGTTTTGTGTAAAAAGGGGAAATGTTTGCATAGCTGTCACCAGTTCTACTCAATTTTCCCATTGATTATCCCTGGTCTTGGTAGATTATATTCTAAAAATGGTGCAGTAAAAGCAACTTGATTCAGTTGATTGGGGTGTGCACATTTTCCTAGAGATTGATATTTTGACTTTTTAACAATTGGAATTAAAATATGTTGAAATGTGAAGCAAGTCATCAAACTCCAGCAGTTTAAAAAGATAAAAGAATTTACATGTAGGGGAATGTGGAGCAAAGTGAAATGGATTAGATGACCGAGTTTTTTCAAAATGAACAAATCAGAAATTTGTTTTGTAAATTACAGTACACAAAGAAATAATATTGTATTTTACAATAAAACTTGTTTGATCGTTGAAACAGTATTTTTTATTTTTGGCAGTTAATTTAAATTTTCAAAAAAAAAAAGTGGAAAAATTTCACTTTTTTTTTCATGGAGCAAAGTGAAAAATTAAATATTTTTCTAACAAAATATTTTCTATTCAATTAAAAACATATTTTTGATCAAAAGAATCGGTAAACAAATGGTTGAGTGAATAAATGAAGATATGTATAATGAAACAATAAACGAAAAATTAAATGAATAAATCAATTAATGTATGAAGAAAAATAAATGAGAGAGTAAAAGAATGAATTAATAAGAAAATAAGTGAATAACTAAATGAAGGAATATAAAAGAATTTTTTAATAAATTAAAACATAAGTAATTTAAATTAAATGATTGAGTGAGTAAATGAAGCAAACTATTTAACTTTGCCTCACATGTACGTGACTAATTGTACAATTTGTTTAAAGTACAAATAAGCTTAATATTAACTAAATTAATACTGCATTGAATATTAGGAGGTCTCAATTAATATTTAAAATGTTAATAACATGAACTTTATCATTTATAGAAAAAAAAAAGTAATTTTTGATTTGCAACAAAATATTACAATATGAATACCAATTTTTTTAAATGGCCTATAGTACCAAATGCTTTAATCTTTGGCAGTATTTTTTCCCTGACTGGAATAGACTACATATGGTACTACATAGTTAAAATAATACCAGATAGGTGGAGCTAAAAGCAGAGTAAATATTTCACCATTTCACTGTGCCCCATGTTCCCCTACTTCCAAATAGTATGTCAAAAGCTTTTTAAATAAATTCACTCACTTAATAAGCACTTTTTTTTTAATTGCAAAAACACTTTTAATGCAATTTATTGCTGTTTAATTATTTAAGGTAATTTTTGAAAGTTTATTTTCATCAGTTAGCTTTTTTTTATTATTTATTTATTTTGTTCTCTTTAATTGGATTACCGTTTTAGACCAGTCTGGTCTGTTTTGAGCCAATAAATCAGGGGTCTACTGTAATTAAATGATGTACAAATAAAAATTTACAATTTTATCAGTATTTTGTGATTCCTGTAACATAATCTAACATATCCTTTTTGTTGAAAATGTATGATGTCCTCCCATTTTTTTTTATATTCTGCGGTGTGTTAACTAATGTTGCATTTTTTTCATACTGAGCCTTTTGAAATTGTGCTAATTTGTCCTATTTGTGACTTTTAAGACACCATCAATTATTTTTTTCTTTGATGCTTTTTAACTTATATTTTGTGTGAAATAATTTTGTATTATGCACTTTTTACTACAGCATTGTGTGATTCACTTACATAATTTTTTCCACCTGTTTCAGGAATAAATACCATTTTAATCATCTGGATCTTAAAAGAGGAGTGTAAACCAGTGGACCAGAATTCATTTTGGTATTTTGTCATGTGACGTGCATTTTTCTAGACTTGCAATTTGTATATCTAGTATTATAGGAGTTGAGTCACTTTGCATCACTTGACTAACTACAACATTTCATGAAAATGTGCCCATATTTCTGTGAGTTTTTAGCTCTCATGTTCATTCTCTGCATCTGGTTTTTAATTTTGAAAATGAAGGTTTCAGTTTTTGATTCGAAATGATTTGATTGGTTTGGGGTAGATATTTTTGCTAAATTGTCTTCCATTTGCAAAGCTTGAAATTTTTTCTTTTGATGTTTCCTATGATTTATGTGTATGTATACACTCTTCAAAGGCTTTCATTTTGATTTAGTGGTTTAGATTCTGCAATTGATGTGATAGTTAATGTTTTAGTCTAGATTTTAAGTCATTTTGATTTATCTGATGAAAAAAGTTCATCATTATCTGAAATTGTTTCTTGGTTCACTTTTAAACTTTTAATGTGATTGCTGAAGATATTTACCTGTCATCAATTTTATTTTTATTTGCACTCTGTTTCTTTGAAGAGCTTATAAAGCTACTATATGCTTATGATGTTTGACTTCTTTAAATCTTTTATGATAAATATTGTTTATATGGCTAAGAAAAACGTTTCTTGTTGGTAGGTTTGCAATTATTTACATGATATTCTCATAAAGTATTTCATAAAATGAAAACTATCTATTGGGCAGCTACTTTGTTCAAGTATTATCAGCAAAAGTTATTTGTTCAAATTATCAAGTTATCAAGATTTTTTTTTTTTTTCATATGGTATGTAAATTATGCAAGTGTTTAATTTAAAGGCATAAGTGCCACATACACACAAATTACTTCATTAATGTTGTATTTTTTTGTTCTCGTCTATTAACAGTCATAATTGTCGTGACATTCTCATTAGAATTTTGTTTCCTATAAAACAGTTGTACCTTTGCCTGTTTAAACAATAGTTTTTTCAAATTCATTACGTCATAAGAGTTTACTTTGTTTACTTTTTCTATGTTTAAAAAAAATCAATTTTCTTTCTCTAATTTTATATGAAAGAGTATTAGAGAGCATAGTTTTCCTTTGAAATCTTAACTTTTGCTGATTACTATTGACTGTTTCTGTTAAACAGTGTGATAACTAGTTTTAAAAGAGTTCTCATTTTGGAGTTAAAAAATATTCATGTGTTTAATAATTTCATTCTCACTGTGCAATAACATATTTATATATTTAAGTTATGAGTTTATTAATTGTTCTTTGTTTTCAAAATCTATTTTAAATCGGATTATTCAATATGAATCTTAGTTTCATTCAGTCTGTCAGTTTTTTTTTTTAGAAATTATTTAATGTCATGTGTGTTTTTGGCTAAAATTGTGTAAAACGTTTTCAATGGCAAAGAAATTTCATTTTTCTATCCCAAGACATTATTTTGAATAAGGACCTTATTTTCCGTCTTTTTTTTTTTTTTTTTTTAATCTTTTGTTGAAAACGCTCGAATTTGATCATAATTGGCAGAAATTCTGTTTGTTTTAAAAGCAAAATCCTTTTATATCTATCTTGCAAATACGAAGTTTAAAATGTTTTTTTAACAGTTAATATTATTTTTAACAATCTGCATATCTTAAAGCTCTTTTATGCTCTATAATTAGTTCATTTAAAATATTCTCATTAATTCATCTTTACTAGTCTTTACCTCCCACCATTAGCTAATATTGTTCTGTAAATTAAAGTTAGACATTTTGCTTCAAAATATATTAGACTTTAAAATTTTAGACTTTTTTTTTACCTTATATATTTTTTACTTGCTACACAAATGTTCATTTCACTGCCCTTTTTCAATTTTAAAATGTTGAGTTTTTTTTTTTTTTTTTTTTTTTTTTTTTAATTATTTACTTTATTGTTTATAAATAAAAGTGGGCATTTTTATTTTTTCATTTATTTATTATTTGTCTATTTTAGTTGGTCTTTTCCTGCTTTGTTATAGCACATATTGTTTGTATTAACATAAAAGTAGTCATCAGTAACTATTGTAGCATATTACTTGATATTCAAAAATTTGAGACAACATCACATTCCTTGGTATCTGTCCCTTAAAATGTTTTAAAATTTTAATTTTGAGATTTATTTTTGTCAAGGTGAAAAAGAGGACTAAAGAACATGTTTGTTGTTTTTCCTTTAAAAAAAAAAGTTGATATTGAAGTTATAATTACATTGGCTCAGAATCCTCAACAATTGCTTTGATTTATAATGATTTCATTTTTTTTCTGTTTAACTCTTATTATTATTATTTATTCTTGCTACATATAAAATTTTGAAGAAATTAAATATGTTTTTAGTCATTTTACACAAAAAAAAATTAAATCAAAATGGTTCAGTTCTATGTAATTAATTAATAAAAATTTAGAAGCTAAACATTGTCTTTACACTTGAATGTCGTATCACAAAATCTAATTTAGAAATTTAAACTTTATAAATTGTTTGTTTATGTTTGTAGTATTGGCTGTTATTCTGAATTGCCATTGTAAAAAAAATCATTAGCTATTGAAATCAAATATTTTTTCTCAAGTTAAAAAAAAATTATTTGTTTATGCTTGCGTGCAAGCATATTCATTTTGGATTTTAAAATTTGTTTCATCTTGTATAAAATCAATTGCTTAAGGATTGATCTGATAAGATAATTAAAATTATTAACAAAGAAATGTTAAGGAAATGTTTTTAGTTTTGAAAAAGTGTTAGATACTAAATCATTTTTGTACTTCTTTATTATTAAGCTTGTTAATACATCGATAAAATGCATTTGTAGTTGAATTTTTTTTTTTTTTTTTCCTTTTTTAAGATAAAGGAAAAAACTTTAAAATTATATATTTCAGAGGAACTTAATTGCTGTTGCACCACATTCTTCTCAGTTAATATTTGTATAAAAATCTTGAATGTGCAAAAAAAAAAAAAAAAAAAAAGATTGCATATTTATAAAAAAGACAAGTTTTTAAGGTCTGAAACTCATTTGTAACTCTGCTATCATTAATTGAATTTAATGAAATTGATTGAAAAGTTCTTATGTGATTGATAAAATTTGCCTTCATTACTGAAAAATAACTTGTATTTTAAATTTGTTGATTAATAGCTTTTTTGATATGATTTGAGGAAGTTATTAATACATGATAGTTGTTAAAAGATTCTTTCAAATTAAAAACATTAACCCTACTTTTGGTTAAAGATGTATTGAAAATATTATATGATGTTTTTTTTTTTTTTTTTTTTTAATTATGTGTGCTCTAAAAAAACATTTATCTCACTTCTATTCTAAATAAACAGCTTGGTGTATGCTCCAATTTTCAACAGTTTTTGTTTACACTCTTCCAACTAATTGCAATCTCAAACTATCATCTGATGAAAATCTTTCTCAACCAAGTTGAGCAGTTTTCAGCAGTCATACACTAGAGTAAAAAGCACCATGTTCCTGTTTTTTGATATTCAATATCAAATTATTTATCAATTTATTTCATTATTGTTTTTATAAAGTTATCCTACCACATTTTCAAAATGGTCTCATTTATATGTAAGGGATACCTTTTATCCATTATTATGAAATGTATACTTCTTACAAAATTTTAACTGGTGTTAGGCTTAGTTGGAGGAAATATTCTGGCCTAAGAGTATGCTTTGCAGTTCCCTTAATGTGGGAGCCCTTATTTTGGTGGGCATCTGTCTCAAAAAGGTTGATGCTATATTTAAATTTTATTTGAAATGTGTGTTGAATTATTTTTCAGAAAGATCTCTGCAACTATGTGTGAACCATATACTGTAAAGCAAATGTGGTACCATTGAAAATGGCTGCAAACTGAGAATAATTCTCGTAATCCTATATAATAAAATTCTTAGCATTTAGTTTTTTTTAATTAAATAATCATCTAGTCATTTCTTTCTCTTTTTCCCCCCAGCATCAATTTTGATAGCTTCAAGATAATTAGCTCTTTATTTTCTTTAAAAAAACCTTTAATGTCCAGCTGTGTTGTTGTGCAATAAATTTCAAGTTAGTATGCAAAATCATGTCTGTATGTGAAATTATATAAACAACACAGTACTGACACTTCTCGTATTATTATATTTTCAATGAGGGAAAAAAGAGTAAATTTCTTTTTTGGCTCTTTTTTTTTTCTAATTGCATTATAATTATTTCATGTCTCTCAATCTTCTTCTGCCCTTAATTAATCTCATTTACTGTAAATGAAAAATCCTGTTTCATTTAGGTTTAACAAGAACTTTTATTTAATCATAATAGAAAAACTATCAAAATATGCTGAAACTTTACGAGTCAGATAGATATTCTAAAACGAAGATATCCAGATTTAGCTTGTCACTATTATTCATTCAATCTTTCCAAAAATTTTAACTTCAGAATTGTCTTGCTGTGCAATATAACTAGGAGTAATGGTGTTGTTTTCATTGAGAAATGCAATTCTGTAGAAAACTTTTTTATTTTAAGTTCAAAAAAGTTTAAATGCCGAACTAAAAGACATTTTCCTTTATTTGGTTTTTTAATGCCTTCAAGATGTTATAACTTTGAACTATACCTATAGTGCCAAAATGTTGCCATGTTTTGTCTTTTGGAGCAATGATTTTTATACCAAACAAAAGAACTACCTAAAATTGGTAAAAATACTTTCCTATTGGTATTATTAGTTTTGATAGGGTTCTAGTGTTACAGTTTTGATAATATATTTTATTATTAGAACCTTCCTTTAGCACATTATGTTATTAAAAGAAATTATAAATGCTATAAAGAACTAAAAATTAATCTTTTTTTTTACTTCCAAATACATGTGCAATCTAATAATATGTAAATAAAATATACTAAAAGGCTATCTTTTCTGTAAGGCATTTTTAAATTTTACATATACAGTAGAATCTCGAAAATCCGAGGTAATTGGGGCT
This sequence comes from Uloborus diversus, assembly GCF_026930045.1. Taxonomy (NCBI): domain Eukaryota; kingdom Metazoa; phylum Arthropoda; class Arachnida; order Araneae; family Uloboridae; genus Uloborus; species Uloborus diversus. The sequence continues at coordinate 109,963,080 of NC_072737.1, read as the reverse complement.
CATGCCACCTTCGATTACTGCAAACTCAGATTATCCGGCAAATCCTTACATATTAAATTTTTTATACTTTTTGATTGACAGGAGGAGGGGAACCTTTTCCTCCCTTGCACCAAGTAAAGAAAATATTTCCTTCATGAATTCACTGAAATTTACACATATATTTCGCTTTTAATTGCCTCTCAACAAATTTTGACTTTTTTTTTTTTTCACGATGGCTGTAGGTATTTATGTGAGCAAATTTGTAGGTAACCAAATATGCGTTTTGACAATGCTTGAATTCATTTCAATGAACTTTTTCATAACATCTATATCTATGTGCTTGCAAACGTATGTATGCATCTCGCATAACACAAAAACGGTTCTTTGTAGAATGTTTAAATTTCGATACATGCGAGTTGTGAACCTTCTTTTTAGAATGCAATTGGAGCGTTTACACAGTCTTTGGGGCAATTAATATTCAATTTTACGCATCAAGTTATCTCCAATTCATCTCTTGATCCATATTTTTAGTCAATGAATATTTTGCGCCACAGAAATTGTTCTTGACACCAACCTCTCAATGATTTTTTTATGATTTGCTCTATGTAGTTAAATAAGTTTAACAGTGGTTTTCTCTTTTCAGATTTTAATGAAAATTATTTTTTAGCAACTAAAAATTAACTGGAAATTTAAAATAAACACCTCGAATTAAGCGTAACCTCCACCTTTCAAGACTTGGATTTTCGAGACTCTACTGTATATATATTATTAGTTGAAAAAAGTATTGTTTAAATGAATTTCAAAACCATAAAACAATTCCAGATTTTGCATTGAATTTTTGTTATGTATCAATCACATAGTCTGATTCTGAAAACTTAAAATTGATACTTAGCACATCTCTCTAAATGGTATCTCCCCCCCCCTTTCACCATTTGGTTAAATCTCTTAGTTTGAATTAAATTATATGATTATCGTGCGTTTTTTTTTTTACTGTTATGTATATATAAGTCAATTTTTTTTCTTTTCTTTTTTCCTTTTTTTAAAAAGAAATATTTCAAATTTTAAATAACTACTTGTAATACTTAGGGGAAAACTTGATTTGTTTCAGAAGATATTTTTATTTTCAAAGTAGAAGAAAAATATTATTTTTATGCACATCGTAGCATGTCTAAAAGACAGCAATGAAATTGTGCATCCACTTTACTCTATATTACATATTAATTGAAATTATAGATTCAAATAGGTTTCTGTTGAAGAAAGTTGTAGACATTTTTTATTCACTTTATCACACAGTGAAGCCATGTTGACGCGATATTAATAATTTGAAAATTAAAAGTGCAATTTGTTTTAAGCAGCTCAGTGTCATGTGTTGATCGCTAAAAGTATTGACCTAAAGATTATTTAACTTCTTTACTAACAGTTTAAAACTTATTATTATTTTAATTTAGATATTTCATATACTCTTCTTATTACATTGATTTACTTTTTTTTGTTTTTTTGACATGATTTCATTATTTCATTTTTTTCCTCTTATGAGGATGTGATAGTAGTTTCAAATGTTAAGTTTCCTGTTACTGCTTATATGAAACCATAATTTGAATTTCTTTGTACCATGATTGTTTTCTTGCATTCTGTTGACATATCATTCATTCACATTACAGTGCTTTAGTGTTTATGATAATAAAATGTAATTGTAAAATTGGAAATTTCATTTGTTACTTTTAAACACATGGCGTTATAGAACTAGAACTGGCAACTATCACTTCTCACTGAATGCAAACATAATTGATCAAAAGATTTTATTAACACATTTACCATTTTTTTCTATGCATGCATAGCAAACATTTAAACATGTTCTATCTGAGGCTTAGAACTAATAATTACTCAAGAAGGTTTAATTGACCCTGATCAAAAATGATGCTGCTAAAAGCTAATGTGGTAAGAAGCAAAAAAGGGAATGGGTTCTTACCATGGGTGGGGGGGGGGCTTCAAATTATAGCCTCTGGAGACTAGGCCATGAGATGTACCAATAATTGATTTAAAAGAAAAATACATTGATTCACTTGATCATACAACTAGTTCTTTGATGTCATATAAATAATTTTCTTGCATGCTATGAATTAAATGCTCAAACTGGAAAACAGTAAAGAGGCACCTTCACAAAATTCTGTATTGTCAAAGTGACTACTTCATAAAATTTCATATTCTTCACAAATTTTCATTTGTAAAAACAATTTTTTCATCACTTTTAAGATGGATTAATTCGTCTAAGATCAGAATGTCCCTAAGGAATAAATTTCCAGCTTTCACATTTCCAGTGAAGTCTTTCGACTGAAGGGATTTCCCATTAGATTTTTTTATAGCTAACCATGTTCTGATACTGTATGATCGGATCTTTTTCAAAAAATATAAATAAAAGAAAAATGGTCAAAAATAGTTTTTAGACAAAAGTTAAAAAATTCACAAAAAATCCTTTTTGTCACTAAATTACGGACCTAGAAATAAAAACCTGGATTAACTCCTGTGTATGGAAAAGATGGAATGATAAAATATTCTATATATTAACCAGGGCACAAATGAGCTGAAGAATTAAATGTAATTGAAATACGAAATATTGTAATGGAGGTCTCACTAATAGGCATGTATAAATGCAAGTGTAAGCAAAACTGATTATTCATGAAGCGTTAACTATTGATACAACATGAAACAATGGATAAAAAATATGGGTAAGGAACTGCTTCTCGTCAGACAGCAGGAGCTGTGGTGATAGGTCTAAATTTTCAGAATTCTCAAGAGTTCATTGTTTATGTTGTTTCAGTCCATGTTTCATATTGTATCAGTTGTTAATGTTACTTGAATAATCATCGTTTTGTTTAAACTTGCATTTGTGAACGCCTATTAGGGAGAGACACCATACTCGTGTGTAAGTGGACAAATTTAGTACGAAAAATTAGGGTAAAGTAAGGGGGTCAATTTACTTGTGAGGCAGAATTTTCCCCGAACAATTCTTGGCCGAAGGGGGGACGCACTCGAAAACATGAATAGTTTCCCAATCTTAGTCGGACCCTTTTAAACACATGCTAAAAAAGTAAATACTCAGACATTCTACTTTTATTTCATACGGTCTGACTGTGAAATAAAGACTTAAAAAAATTGCAGCAAAAGATCTATACTCCTGAAAAGTGCGACAGTTGCCATATTCAGAAATTTACCCGATATCCGCAATACAATACTGTACAAAATGTAATATGTCTGCAGTGCAAAACTTCATTGATAGTAATTCAGAGCAAATAACACCCGATGCACCGTGCTCGCATCCATGTGGGTATCAGCTGCGATTTGACGTACGAACCAACCTCCCCTTTTCAGTCCGATCACCATACCCCTCGTAAAATCGTCTATCTGCTGGAAGTGCCTTCGTTGGCATCGACCTGGCATTCTCTCGTGTTACACATATCCTCCAAGACAAAAACAAAATTTCTTTGATAATTCTCCAGTCAGAAATGACACAAATATTGCCCATTCTCCAATTTCCTTCCCTTATATCTTACTTTACGTGCGTCGGAGAGCTGCGCATTTCACATCGTTTACTAACTCGGTGATGTAAGTCTACTCTAAAATTTGCATAAATTTCTGAACACTCTTCTTGGTGTTGCATTTTCATTATCGAGCAGTGTATATATATATATATATGATTTAAAAAGGCGGAAAAAATCAGGCGTATTGTATTCATCTTTCGCTTGTTTCAATTTCTATGTATACACACACATATACATATGTATATATATATATATACAGTTATCTCTTTGTTCGACGCTCAGTTTAACGACTTTTTCTACTTAAGGACGATTTTTTGTGGTCCCTTGAAAGTCGTTAAACAGAGAGCCAACTAACTGTATATACAATGATTCATATGTGATTGTGCATAGCCCCACTAAATTTCGCTTACGCTTATAGACCATGACAATCTCTGAAACTCATGGCAACAAAGAGGGTGCTACAGGGAACCCCTGTTTGCATTACCTTGCATTGATTGGTGGAGGCGTCGATCTCTTGCGGTCAAAATGGACAACGTCCAACAGGGGTAGGAATTGTCCTAATTAACGTAAAATTTCAAATTTTGTCCAAAATTTTCGAGTTTTGTCCTAAAATTCCTACACTTTCTTGTTTTAACTCCCTACTTGCGCAGAAAAATGAAATTCAACTTAAAAATGAAACTTTACATGATGATATCCCAAGGGACGTGCAAAGAAATTTTGGCGCCCGTCACAAATGACTTTTCTGGGCCCCCCTCATTGTTTATCCAATTATTTCACCCCTAAAAATATTGGGCCCCCTTCAGGCTTGAGCAAGGGCCAGCAGGTGTATCTTCTCCCCCTGTGCACGCCTCTGGATATCCCTGTATTTTAGAACAAAATAAACTTAGTAGACCCTAAGAAATTTTTTCCGAAAAAGAAAGCGAAAAAAACCTATGCTGCTGGGGTTTTTTTTTTTTTTTTTTCTGAGAAAGGGGGAGGGGAAATGCAGTTAACCAAAACAGATGCTCAATATAAAACTTTGTTTTATCTATAAACTCTTGCAATCATTCCTCTTCTGCAAAAAAGATGTAAAATTAAATAAGAACTCGAATATAAACACTTGGTTCAAAAAATATACTTAGAGCAGGAGTGTTTGTGATCCAAAAAATTTGGATTGCAGTATCCGAAAACTTTGGTCTAGCAACACTCTAAAAGTGAAAAATTATATTAAAAAAAATTTAAGTGTTTTTTTTTTTTTTTTTAATGTTTTTTGTATGCTTATTTGAAGAACTGTTGGGTGAGGGAGGAGAGGGGTCGAGCTTCCAAAAATTTTACTTGAGGTCCACTTGCACCCCTGCTTTTGTGCAAAATTTAAATGGGTTATCTCCGGAAGTAATATTTATTTTTATATTGCTTATCTTGTGTTGTAGTCTGAGCATGAGCTTGTTCTTTCAGTACACACAGTCAGTTTGCTTTGTACTTCTTTCTGTTCAGTGAAGTTGGATGATTTCTTGCACAAATATAGTTTTTAAATTTAGTCACTAACTTTTTAATTTTAAAATGTGATGAGTAAACTGTTTTATTAAAATACGAATAGTAATTTGTTTTATTAAAATGCCACGGAAAACGGAATCCTCTTCCTTGTGGTTGGAAAAAGCAGACAGAAATAGATGCAAAATCAGCACATGGAGCCAAGCAGAAAAGAATGAATTTGAAGCATTTTGTTCAGTTTGTACATTATCTTTCCAATATTGATAATCAAGGATTTTCACAGGTATACACCCTAAGAAATTTTTTCCGAATTTTTCCAATTTAAGCGGTTGACAAGTAGATTGATAAATCAAGCTGTATTTTAATTTCCATGCTCTTTGTCTTCCACTGAAAACAAATTGGTTATGATGAAGCGTTTGTTCCAAATTCGCTCCAAGATAAAATTTCGTAAGTGGAGGTTATTTTAGTTTTAGTGCCGAAAAAAACAATTATTCATTTGCATCTTTAAATGATTAATCTGTAATTTACAGGGATATTTTTTGAGGATTCTGAGACAGCAAAAAGTATCAAGTTATCTGTTTGAAATTTTTTATCATCCGCTATGAAAATCAAGCTTATAAATTGCATTTAAGTTTTAAAAAAAACTTGATGTTTGTTGTCCTAAAATTTTATCAAAATTGTGTCCTAAAATTTTTGAAATCAGTACTCCGCGCCCTGCGTATCCGATCAAAAATAAATTAACTTTGAAACGTTGACATTGACTGGTGGATGCATAAGCGGATCATATAGTTGCACTAGAACAACTAACGAAATAGTAGTTGGTATAGCGTTGAAATTTATTGTGGAATAACGTTAGAAAATGTTGATAAAGCGTTGTGTTTCACATCGAAATAGAAGATCCGGTTCCCGTTCTCCTGCACAGAGGCGTAGGAACTTGGTGGAAGTTGGGGGAGCTGAGATACATTATGCCATAACCAGAAAATAAATTGAGGGGGGGCACTTAAATTTTTCCCCATAAGAAATTAGCTTTTCTCTCCAACTCTCTCTCTCTCTCTTTCGCACCAAAGTTTTCAACCATATTTAATAAATACATTATATATGGAGATAATGAGGTGATAAAACTCCGGTTTTGAAAGAGGTCGGTCAGTACTCGAAGATTACCACGTATAATTAGAGGGGTTCCTTGGGACCCTCCCCCAGGAAAATTACAAAATTCTTGTTCTAAAAACGAGTTTTTCAGCGATTTTTGGAATATTAAGAGGAGAAATGGTACGAATAAACTACCCCGAAATTTTTTCGAAATTAATGTCTTAAAAACGGATTATATATACCATATTTGTTAACGCTAGTGAAACTAATATGACTAGAGGGATTGTCCGCGATCGAATTTTCAAATCGATTTACATCTCCCTCCCAATATTTTGAATTTGAAGATCCAAAATTGCAATTGTAGACAATCTTCAATGATGTCAGGGGAAAAGGCTGTTCTAGGGCTCTATTCTGGTAATTTTTCAAAATTGTCCTAGAGAGCGTTCTTCAATGGTGTTATCAGAAAAGGTTCAGAGGTTCCTTCTCCTTATTTTTTAGAAATTATAATCTCTAAAAAACGCGACTGCGGATGATATTTGTCAGCGTTAGGGGCAGGTCCCGAATAACAATGTGAGGCCCTAGTCCTGCAATAATTTCAGAGCCCCCTGAAGACTCTATTAGCCCTGTCGGAATGCATATTCGTGGACCAAAGAACTATGTAAATTATTTATCATGTGCATTCACGGATCCCCTTCGGGGCACTCGAAATTGTGGCATGGTAAATTCGCTACTGGCAGAATTAATAAAAATTCTCCTTTAAGAAAGTTCTTTTCTAAATAAAAAGTCATTATTTTTTTATTATTACTTTTAAAAATACATGGAATTTTTTCGTATAGTTGTACTGCTACGCATAATTCTTTCAGAAATTTGGGGCCCCTTAGGCCAGATTATTAGACCTGGGCCTAATTGGCCTGTGAGGTAATCAAACCCTGTTTATGGGCCTAGTAATTTTTTGAAATTGAATTTCCAAAAACGGAATATTATTTAATTTCCCATGTTGTTGGATAACAAGGTATTCAGGGACTCTCGGAAATTTTCAGGGAACCGAGTCCTGAAAACAAAATTTGAGGGTCTCTGTAATAATTTTGAAGGAAAGGGAGGACTTCCGCAGAGTACTATTTAGAAGACTCTCTTGTTTTCTGAGAACTAGAAAAACGTGAAAGGATGAAATATTAGGGTGAAGAAACAGAAATTTAGAAATGTGTTAAAATGAAGTGCTCGTTATATATTTTATTGTTCAAATAAATTTTAGTAAAAGTCTTTGAGAGAAACTAAAATATTGTAGGAGATTTTTTAATAAATGAAAAAAAATAAATGAAAAGTTACAATTTCGGCATGAAAATATATCTGTAAGTGAAAAAAAAAAATTGTAAATTAGGAAAGCAAAAAATATGAATAACTCTAACTTCGTAAAGTATTATGTTCAAAATTTTTCATTTCAATAAACTCGCACCTTTTAAAACAGATTTTTACATAGTAACTGTTTTTATAATCATTGAAAGATTTTAAGAATATTATAATAATGAAGATTTCACCGATTTTGATTTATATGAATTTTTGTTCCTGTAGTGTAAGTACCTTTAGTATCCTTTGAATGATATTTATCTTTGCAGTTTTACAACTTCATCATGAAAAAATCTATCCCTGACGGTTTAAAATAAAATAAAGTAACGGGCACATTTTTAAAAAAAAAATTTACCGTGGGATAGTTTTAAAAATTACGTTTTTTATCACAGCAATGATTTGCTCCCCCAAAATTAATTTCTGAGTACGCCGCTGATTTATGTTGTTTCTTTTGATAATATTTCCCATCAAAAAATAAATAAAAAAATTTTGTTTGAATAATATCTATTTCGGCCGCTACGGGCTCTCTATCTGGCAACAGATTACTTTCGGTTTCGATAGATCATCGAACAATGACATTTTTGCGATCTGATGGTACCTTTTGATCGAAACATAGAATTTAAACCCGAAATATATGTACGTTCATGATCCCTCGAGAATTAGTTCAGGAGTGTTTACTGTTTTGTAACTACATAATTAGACTTTTGGGAAATCTTTAAAGAATTTTCTTTGTTCGGGGCTTAACTTTTTATGAAGGAGTGAAAAATGATAAAAGAGAGAAATAAACGACGAAGTAAAAAATAAATAAATAAATAAATTTGTTTGTAAATGGGGATCCCCCCTCCCCGAGTTCTTTTTATTTATTTATTTTTTAATGTAGGTAATTGCAATGAATAAAGAACAATACCACTTCGTCTTTTAGTTTAACTTTCACGTAAAATTTTGCGAGTTTATTTTAATCAACCAGTTTTAAAGGACTCCGCTGGAAATTCTTTACATTGTGCCTATAAGAAGTCAGATATCTTAAAATGAGATAAGTTTCTGGAAAGTTGAAATCACTTGATTTGAACAAGTTGCTTACCTTAGTAACGTTTTTTATAGTTATGTCTGTATTATTCATATTTAAACGCAAAACTGACTCACTATCCTTTTTGTGATCACGCGACCAAAAAAACGGTATGCGAGGCAAAACTAATAAGAATGTGAACTAAACTGCGATGTCGCTCTCGAAACACGAGCTCAAGGTGTAGAGCAAACCCCTATCGGTTTGCAGGCCGCGGGGCAAAGCCCACTTTTCCGCAGCCGGTAGGATAGCTTGTCTAAAATTCTTTTAATCTTCTTCCGGGAATCAAGAGGTGTGTAAACAGTGAGCAAAAGGGTGAAGGTGGACTCAAGTGCACTGATCACTCCGTCTGTCCCCTGTTTTTGTTGCATATTGGGTGGAAATTCTTAGAAAAGGCGGATCATATTTTTGAAATCAGGTTTGAGGTAAACAATGACAGAAAGCTCCTGTGCGAGAATTTTTCCAGGGGAGCTAAGCCGGTCTGAAATATTCCAGGGGGAGCTCAAGCTCCCCCGGCTCCGACGCCTATGACTCCTGCATTTTTTTAACGCTCGCATATTTATCATTTTTCTCAGCAGTTTTCACACAATCGTGAATCTGTTTTACACCTAAGCATTTTCATCATGCATATTAAGTCCATTGATTATTATTATTTTATTACTTTTTTTAGCGCTAATACTACCCAACTAGCACACGAACACCTGAAATGACGTCCTGAGAATTCGCCACCTCATTACGCAAAGCCTTAACGTTCTATTATAACGTTAACTGTGACTGTACTTTCATGAGCTTGTAAATAAACAACTTCCTTCAGAAAACCGGAGTTGCAAACCTTGAAAATCTCGTATGATTGATGCCGATGTTGTGATTAAGAACAAATTATTGAGAGTTCTTTCTTTTGCAGTTTTTTAAAAAAGAAGTACGGATTTGATTATCTGGAGTGCTTTTTGTCCGCTTTCGGGCAAACAATGTTTCTTTTTAATTCCTAATTACTTTCGAGTAACTAATTTTAGTTTTTCCCCTTTTGATTTGAACATTTATCATGCATTTTAAAGGCATGTAATCTGGTCTTACTGAGCTTTGAAAAATATCATCTTTCCTTTTAAAACATTATTTGATGAAGAAAATGGCACTTGTGAATGATTCTGTGTGCTCCAAAACTAATTTACCTGGAATTCGTGGTGGAATGAATTTTTTAAATATGCTGGAAAAAAGAGAAACTGGCTCATTTGAAAGTCATTTATTCAACTATAATGCAATGAAATTGAAAGTCAATGATTTGGTTTGTGAAACTAGAGAGTTTGAAATAGATCCTTTAATTACTGACTGTAAATTCCTTCAAAACTTTGGGGAAGATTGTCTTATTGGCGTTTGGCAGAAAGATATGCGGCCTGCGAGTAAGCACAGCTCCATTTATCACTTAAAATTCGAGTATTCTAATCCCTGTAAGCAAAACTGTGAGGAAGAATGGCGTGATTTTATTTCTGATTTAAGCTGTTGTGGACCTCTTTTTAAGAGAATTGACATAACAGACTTTTGTTGTAACAGATCCGACAATCGAAATGTACTTATTTATGTAGGTAATACAGCAGCTTCTGGAGGAAAAATAATTTTGAACAATACTGGCCATGACTTCAGAAACAATGACAATGATCATGAAGTGATTTATCGATGCAAAAAGCATATTTATAGTTGTGCTGGGAATACATTTTGCAATATTTTTGCAGCTGGAGGCAAAAACTTTTACTATCTTTTTAATTTTCATCAAATTATTAAAGTTAACCTGATACCTTGTAGGGTTATTGCATTAGAATTCAATCCTAATGGGAATGTTTTATATTGTGGAACAGAAAACGAGCCTTTAAGATTCAATGACTTGAGAGAGTACAAAGTGGGTTCGAATATTCATACTATTGCCATTCATTGCATAGGACCTAAAAATGTAAATGAAATAAAGCTATTAAAAGATGAAAGGTCTATGGTTTTCTCTACACTTAGTGGCAAAGCATTTATGGTAAGTATAGCTTCATGTTAAAATTTGTTTCTTTCCCCAAAGAATCTATCCATAACAGTGCTATAATATGTTTTTTTTACTTTTCACATAGTTAAAAAGAATAGCTTGATTGTAAACAGTGTACAGTAAAACCCCTCCTAACGAACACCCCTCTTATGCGGCCAATTTTTAATACCCCAATTCGAAGGCAAATAACATTATTAAACCCCTGTTATGCGGACACCCCTCTATTGAGGGCGAAAAAAATTTGTCCCGTTAGTGTCCGCATTAGGAGGGTTTTACTGTACTTGTTACCAGAAAAATGAGAAACATCAGCATTATGTGAAATGTCTAGGCATTGTGTATAATGTCAAATGTTTTTAGGCAAACCAGTAATGCCCACCAGGAGCGGGGCAATGCAAGGTGCTGATTGAGCCTTGCACCCGTCCTTGGTGGACAACTTGTATATTTTTAGGGGGTTGTTTTCAAGGAATTTTTTTTCTTTTCCGGAGGGGAGCTCACATTTGTGAGAGTATTCATAGTATTTGGGGTGTGGTGTGCCACTGCCCTTTTGTCATTCCTCAGCAAACTATAAATCATGAGAGCTATATACTTTTCCAATGCATTGTATGCCTAGACATTCTATAGAATGACATATTCTATCTAGGCAAAGTGTGGGAAAAGATTCAGATTAGGGTTATTTATCACCCACAAAGTTTCACGTCCGACTAAAGCTCTAGACTAAGAATTCTTAACAGTGGCGACCGGCTACCAAATTCCCAAAAAGTGGTGGTCATTTTTAAAAATAGTATGTAGGCAGCAGTGCTGCAACAGCACAAAAAGTAACTGACCTATTTACTATTTAGTAATATTAACAACAAATTAGAAGATACCATTAAAAAAAAGCAAAAAAAAACAAAAAAAAAAATCGCTGAATATATTTTTTCTGACTTACTTAGGCTAGGTGGGTCAACTGATGAGATGTATTTAACAGCAACTAAAAGATTGGAAGCATGTTGTCACAGCATGATATTATTTTTAACAAAAAAAAAAAACACATCGTCGCCTCAGAGCTACAATAGGATATCTTAGTGTTATTTCTGGGGTTAGGTGTCTTAGTGTTGCTCTGAGGTGACGACATAGTCTCCACTTTTGGTGACTGGGACTTCATTTTTTGGCAGCCATTCACAATGAAACAGTTGCCCTTTGGTGACTGCTAATCTAGAGCTTTCATCAGCCATTCTATGCAGAGGCGTAACTTGACCATGTAAAGTGGGGGGGGGGGGGCAAACTTTTTTCAAGGGAAATTTTTTTGATTCATATTCTGCCATCCAACTAAAATAAAGAAATAATTTACTTTTTTACAAAATAAATGAATAAATTTAAGACATCATAATAACTTTTAATGCAATGTATGTTATTCAGTTTAAATGGAACAGAGCAGAGAGAGTTATGTGCACATGCATTCAGAGAAGTTTCACTCTTTCTGAAAAAATATGCTGACCCTCATTTGTTGTTGTGTTCATAGTTTACACGATCAATGACATCAAACAGTTGTGCTTACGTTTTGTAATCCTAAAGTACAGATTTCTTTTTCTATGTTGCTATGGTTTTAATTCGCAAATAATTCCATGGACTAAGTAGAAAGTTCAGGGAATTCTAAGCACTTTGGAAATGATTTTGCTTTCTTCCAAAGTTGTTTTCCAGGATCCCAGGAAGGAAAAATCTTTACAGTGTACTCACACTGTTATTAGTGACCTATACCCTGAACAAAATGGGTCTTCTATTTCAGTGACACAACGAGAAAATAGTTTTTTTGGGGGAAGTGGGCACATCTGAAAAGAAAAGAAAACTTTATATCTGATAGGAAAGGGTGGTCCAGGGGCTCTCCCCCGGAAAAATTTTGAAATGTGTAGCTTTAAAATGTAATTTTAGACTTTCTTTGCTGATGTTAGGGGGACAAAAGGTCTCAGTGGAATTTTTAGAAATTGAATCTTTAAAAATGCGAGTGTAGACTATATTTATCAACGTACAGATAACGGATGGAGCTCGAGGACTGTCCCCGATGGATTTTTTTTCACAGGTCGAAATCGATTCCTCCTCTCCTCTGCTTTTGACATTGAAGTATCAAAACCACAATTTTTGACAAACATTAAAGATTTTACGGGAAGGAGGTTCTAAAGCTCTTCCCTGGTAAAATTTTCAAAATTATGTTGCTAAAAACCAAAGCAATGTTTTATATTCAGGGGCTATTTCACTTAAAAATTTTGTTGGTGTAGTCTAAAAAACCTAATTGCTTATGATATTAGAGGAAGGCGGTATAGGCACCCATGTCCAAATATTTTATTGAAGTCTTAAAAACGTGATTGTAAGGCAATAGTTTGTAGCACACTGGCCTCAAAAAGTTAAGGTACAACATGTTTTTTGAAGCTCACCATTGAAAAAATGGCAGTAACAATAAAATGCATAGTTTGCATGAATGATAACAACAAACTTTAAAACCATTTATAAAAAAACGATAGCTGCCACTTTTATTTTGTAGGAAAAAAAAACATCTTTATGAGTGAGAAAAAATATGCAAATATCAAGCTTTCGTACCTTTGTGTGTAAGTTGTGTTGATTTTCAACTGTGGTTGGCAGTTTCAGTGCCAATAGTCAATAGAGTTTAGAAAATGTCTCAGAGACGTCGTTTGCCCGATTCGTTAAAGTGGCGGGCAATTGGATGGATGGAAATGGGAATATCTCAGGCTGATGCTGCTAGACGTCTCAATATGTCTCGTAGTGTTGTTCAGCAACTTCGGTATCAATACCAATCAGAAGATTCTGTGTCCAGAAAACCTATTTCAGGCGGACCTTGAGCTACAACACCTGTAGAAGATCGTTTTCTAGTTCTTT